>NW_026614349.1:0-144568 GCF_020520425.1 Spinacia oleracea
TGTGAGAATTCTGGGTTCGGCAGAAAAATACTATTTTTGTCAAAATTTTAGAATGCCTTTTACATGCGGAATTGACACAAAAATCACTCGATTTGGATAAGTAACGAAGAAACTGCCGAAAAACTGCGTACGTATAATTAAATAAACGCAATTTGCAATTAATTAACAATTACGAAAATTAATCACCCCTTTTAATTCTTGCAAATTTGTAATATTTAACCATGTTCATGCAATTTAGATTATGAAAATAATAAGGGGCTCGTGATACCACTGTTAGGTTATGATACATATGATATTACATAAATCATGCGGAAACAACCATTAACCCAGGAATACATATTATATACACATAATCATATAGCATAATTTAGATGCATACTCTTTGTTGCGTGCCTTCCTAGCTGCGCCCGAACCGAACAAGAACAAGTCTTTAGGACTCCAAGTGTCGTCCCTCCGTAGATAGTCCACAGCACGTCCGGATCCGCCTTAAGATTGACCAACTAGAATCGCCCTTAAGGTACTAGAATTTTCGGAAATTTTGAGCAAGGAATGTGGCTGAATTTTTCTCTCAAAACTCACTTTGAATACTTGAATTAATCTCTGAAAATATGTGACCCTAGGCACGTATTTATAGAGTTATGGAAAGGGAACTGTAATCCTAGTAGGACACGAATTAATTAAACTTAGAATCCTACAAGAACTCTAATTAATTAATTTATCCCTTTAGGAATAGGAATTTAATCATACACTAACTCTAATAGTTTTAGGAATCATGCATGAACACAAACTCACACACACACACACGGCAGCCACAAGGGCCGCCCATGCGCGTGCGTGCGAGCAGCAGCCCACGCAGCGAGGCCCACGCAGCCGTGGCCTTAGCGCGCGTTGGGCCTGCCTTGCGGTAGGCCTGGGCGCTGCCTTGGCTGGGCTTGTGGCGCGCGTTTGGCTTGCTGGGCGATGGCCCGACTTCGTGCTGGGCCTTCGTCCGGCAGGCCTCGTCCGATGCTAATTCGTACGATACGCTTCCGATTAAATTCCCGGTTCCGGAATTCATTTCCGATACGAACAATATTTAATATTTCCGATTCCGGAATCAATTTCCGTTTCAAACAAATATTTAATATTTCCGTTTCCGGAATTATTTTCCGATTCCGATAATATTTCCGATTCTGACAATATTTCCGTTTCCGGCAATATTTCCGATTCTAGCAATATTTCCATTTCCGATAATATTTTCCGATATGTACCATGTTTCCGTTTTCGGCAACATCTACGACTTGGATAATATTTATATTTCCGATACGATCCATATTTCCGTTTCCGGCAATATCATCGTTTCCGGAGTATTCATTTCTTGCTTGTGACGATCTCAGCTCCCACTGAAACCAAGATCCGTCGATTCCGAATATCCATAGATAGAGTATCTAATGCCATTAGATACTTGATCCGTTTACGTACTATTTGTGTGACCCTACGGGTTCAGTCAAGAGTAAGCTGTGGATTAATATCATTAATTCCACTTGAACTGAAGCGGCCTCTAGCTAGGCATTCAGCTCACTTGATCTCACTAAATTATTAACTTGTTAATTAATACTGAACCGCATTTATTAGACTTAACATAGAATGCATACTTGGACCAAGGGCATTATTTCCTTCAATGCCTTGCCTTGCTTGGGCGATGTCGTGCCCTTGCTTACCTTTCTTGGGTCATGCTTACCTTGCTTGGGCCATGTCGTGCCCTTTCTTACCTTTCTTGGGTCATGCCTTGCCTTGCTTGGGCCATGTCGTGCCCTTGCTTACCTTTCTTGGGTCTTGCTTACCTTGTTTGGGCCATGTCGTGCCCTTGCTTACCTTTCTTGGGTCATGCTTACCTTGCTTGGGCCATGTCGTGCCCTTGCTTACCTTTCTTGGGTCATGCCTTGCCTTGCTTGGGCCATGTCGTGCCCTTGCTTACCTTTCTTGGGTCTTGCTTACCTTGTTTGGGCCATGTCGTGCCCTTGCTTACCTTTCTTGGGTCATGCTTACCTTGTTTGGGCCATGTCGTGCCCTTGCTTACCTTTCTTGGGTCATGCCTTGCCTTGCTTGGGCCATGTCCTGCCCTTGCTTACCTTTCTTGGGTCTTGCTTACCTTGTATGGGGCATGTCGTGCCCTTGCTTACCTTTCTTGGGTCATGCCTTGCCTTGCTTGGGCCATGTCGTGCCCTTGCTTACCTTTCTTGGGTCATGCTTACCTTGCTTGGGCCATGTCGTGCCCTTGCTTACCTTTCTTGGGTCATGCTTACCTTGCTTGGGCCATGTCGTGCCCTTGCTTACCTTTCTTGGGTCATGCCTTGCCTTGCTTGGGCCAAGTCGTGCCCTTGCTTGCCTTTCTTGGGTCATGCTTACCTTGCTTGGGCCATGTCGTGCCCTTGCTTACCTTTCTTGGGTCATGCCTTGCCTTGCTTGGGCCATGTCGTGCCCTTGCTTACCTTTCTTGGGTCATGCTTACCTTGCTTGGGCCATGTCGTGCCCTTGCTTACCTTTCTTGGGTCATGCCTTACCTTGCTTGGGTCAAGCTTACCTTTCTTGGGTCATGCTTTGCCTTGCTTGGGCCATGTCGTGCCCTTGCTTACCTTTCTTGGGTCATGCTTACCTTGTTTGGGCCATGTCGTGCCCTTGCTTACCTTTCTTGGTCATGCCTTGCCTTGCTTGGCCATGTCGTGCCCTTGCTTACCTATCTTGGGTCATGCCTTGCCTTGCTTGGGCCATGTCGTGCCCTTGCTTACCTTTCTTGGGTCATGCTTACCTTGCTTGGGCCATGTCGTGCCCTTGCTTACCTATCTTGGGTCATGCTTACCTTGCTTGGGCCATGTCGTGCCCTTGCTTACCTTTCTTGGGTCATTCCTTGCCTTGCTTGGGCCATGTCGTGCCCTTGCTTACCTTTCTTGGGTCATACTTACCTTGCTTGGGCCATGTCGTGCCCTTGCTTACCTTTCTTGGGTCATGCCTTACCTTGCTTGGGTCAAGCTTACCTTTCTTGGGTCATGCTTTGCCTTGCTTGGGCCATGTCGTGCCCTTGCTTACCTTTCTTGGGTCATGCTTACCTTGTTTGGGCCATGTCGTGCCCTTGCTTACCTTTCTTGGTCATGCCTTGCCTTGCTTGGCCATGTCGTGCCCTTGCTTACCTATCTTGGGTCATGCCTTGCCTTGCTTGGCCCATGTCGTGCCCTTGCTTACCTTTCTTGGGTCATGACTTGCCTTGCTTGGGCCATGTCGTGCCCTTGCTTACCTTTCTTGGGTCATGCTTACCTTGTTTGGGCCATGTCGTGCCCTTGCTTACCTTTCTTGGTCATGCCTTGCCTTGCTTAGGCCATGTCGTGCCCTTGCTTACCTTTCTTGGGTCATGCCTTGCCTTGCTTGGGCCATGTCGTGCCCTTGCTTACCTTTCTTTGCCACGACTTGCCCTTGCTTGCCTTGCTTGGGCATGGCGTGCCCTTACTTACCTTTCTTGGGTCATGCTTACCTTGTTTGGGCCATGTCGTGCCCTTGCTTACCTTTCTTGGGTCATGCCTTGCCTTGCTTGGGCCATGTCGTCCCTTGCTTACTTTTCTTGGGTCATGCTTACCTTGCTTGGGCCATGTCGTGCCCTTTCTTACCTTTCTTGGGTCATGCCTTGCCTTGTTTGGGCCATGTCGTGCCCTTGCTTACCTTTCTTGGGTCATGCTTACCTTGCTTGGGCCATGTCGTGCCCTTGCTTACCTTTCTTGGGTCATGCTTACCTTGCTTGGGCCATGTCGTGCCCTTGCTTACCTTTCTTTGGTCATGCTTTGCCTTGCTTGGGTCAAGCTTACCTTTCTTGGGTCATGCTTTGCCTTGCTTGGGCCATGTCGTGCCCTTGCTTACCTTTCTTGGGTCATGCTTACCTTGCTTGGGCCATGTCGTGCCCTTGCTTACCTTTCTTGGGTCATGCCTTGCCTTGCTTGGGCCATGTCGTGCCCTTGCTTACCATTCTTGGGTCTTGCTTACCTTGTTTGGGCCATGTCGTGCCCTTGCTTACCTTTCTTGGATCATGCTTACCTTGCTTGGGCCATGTCGTGCCCTTGCTTACCTTTCTTGGGTCATGCCTTGCCTTGCTTGGGCCATGTCGTGCCCTTGTTTACCTTTCTTGGGTCTTGCTTACCTTGTTTGGGCCATGTCGTGCCCTTGCTTACCTTTCTTGGGTCATGCTTACCTTGTTTGGGCCATGTCGTGCCCTTGCTTACCTTTCTTGGGTCATGCCTTGCCTTGCTTGGGCCATGTCGTGCCCTTGCTTACCTTTCTTGGGTCATGCTTACCTTGCTTGGGCCATGTCGTGCCCTTGCTTACCTTTCTTGGGTCATGCTTACCTTGCTTGGGCCATGTCGTGCCCTTGCTTACCTTTCTTGGGTCATGCCTTGCCTTGCTTGGGCCATGTCGTGCCCTTGCTTACCTTTCTTGGGTCATGCTTGCCTTGCTTGGGCCATGTCGTGCCCTTGCTTACCTTTCTTGGGTCATGCCTTACCTTGCTTGGGTCATGCTTACCTTTCTTGGGTCATGCTTTGCCTTGCTTGGGCCATGTCGTGCCCTTGCTTACCTTTCTTGGGTCTTGCTTACCTTGCTTGGGCCATGTCGTGCCCTTGCTTACCTTTCTTGGGTGATGCTTACCTTGCTTGGGCCATGTCGTGCCCTTGCTTACCTTTCTTGGGTCATGCTTACCTTGCTTGGGCCATGTCGTACCCTTGCTTACCTTGCTTGGGCCATGTCGTGCCCTTGCTTACCTTTCTTGGGTCATGCTTACCTTGCTTGGGCCATGTCGTACCCTTGCTTACCTTTCTTGGGTCATGCCTTGCCTTGCTTGGGCCATGTCGTGCCCTTGCTTACCTTTCTTGGGTCATGCCTTACCTTGCTTGGGTCAAGCTTACCTTTCTTGGGTCATGCTTTGCCTTGCTTGGGCCATGTCGTGCCCTTGCTTACCTTTCTTGGGTCATGCTTACCTTGTTTGGGCCATGTCGTGCCCTTCCTTACCTTTCTTGGTCATGCCTTGCCATGCTTGGCCATGTCGTGCCCTTGCTTACCTATCTTGGGTCATGCCTTGCCTTGCTTGGGCCATGTCGTGCCCTTGCTTACCTTTCTTGGGTCATGCCTTGCCTAGCTTGGGCCATGTCGTGCCCTTGCTTACCTTTCTTGGGTCATGCTTACCTTGTTTGGGCAATGTCGTGCCCTTGCTTACCTATCTTGGGTCATGCCTTGCCTTGCTTGGGCCATGTCGTGCCCTTGCTTACCTTTCTTGGGTCATGCCTTGCCTTACTTGGGCCATGTCGTGCCCTTGCTTACCTTTCTTGGGTCATGCTTACCTTGTTTGGGCCATATCGTGCCCTTGCTTACCTTTCTTGGTCATGCCTTGCCTTGCTTGGGCCATGTCGTGCCCTTGCTTACCTTTCTTGGGTCATGCTTGCCTTGCTTGGGCCATGTCGTGCCCTTGCTTACCTTTCTTGGGTCATGCCTTGCCTTGCTTGCGCCATGTCGTGCCCTTGCTTACCTTTCTTGGGTCATGCTTACCTTGCTTGGGTCATGTCGTGCCCTTGCTTACCTTTCTTGGGTCATGCCTTGCCTTGCTTGGGCCAAGTCGTGCCCTTGCTTGCCTTTCTTGGGTCATGCTTACCTTGCTTGGGCCTTGTCGTGCCCTTGCTTACCTTTCTTGGGTCATGCCTTGCCTTGCTTTGGCCATGTCGTGCCCTTGCTTACCTTTCTTGGGTCATGCTTCTCTTGCTTGGGCCATGTCGTGCCCTTGCTTACCTTTCTTGGGTCATGTCTTGCCTTGCTTGGGACATGTCGTGCCCTTGCTTACCTTTCTTGGGTCATGCCTTGCCTTGCTTGGGCCATGTCGTGCCCTTGCTTACCTTTCTTGGGTCATGCTTCCCTTGCTTGGGCCATGTCGTACCCTTGCTTACCTTTCTTGGGTCATGCCTTGCCTTGCTTGGGCCATGTCGTGCCCTTGCTTACCTTTCTTGGGTCATGCCTTGCCTTGCTTGGGCCATGTTGTGCCCTTGCTTACCTTTCTTGGGTCATGCCTTGCCTTGCTTGGGCCATGTCGTGCCCTTGCTTGCCTTTCTTGGGTCATGCTTACCTTGCTTGGGCCATGTCGTGCCCTTGCTTACCTTTCTTGGGTCATGCCTTGCCTTGCTTGGGCCATGTCGTGCCCTTGCTTACCTTTCTTGGGTCATGCCTTGCCTTGCTTGGGCCAAGTCGTGCCCTTGCTTGCCTTTCTTGGGTCATGCTTACCTTGCTTGGGCCATGTCGTGCCCTTGCTTACCTTTCTTGGGTCAGGCCTTGCCTTGCTTGGGCCATGTCGTGCCCTTGCTTACCTTTCTTGGGTCATGCTTCCCTTGCTTGGGCCATGTCGTGCCCTTGCTTACCTTTCTTAGGTCATGCCTTGCCTTGCTTGGGCCATGTCGTGCCCTTGCTTGCCTTTCTTGGGTCATGCCTTGCCTTCCTTGGGCCATGTCGTGCCCTTGCTTACCTTTCTTGGGTCATGCTTCCCTTGCTTGGGCCATGTCGTGCCCTTGCTTACCTTTCTTGGGTCATGCCTTGCCTTGCTTGGGCCATGTCGTGCCCTTGCTTACCTTTCTTGGGTCATGCCTTGCCTTTCTTGGGCCAAGTCGTGCCCTTGCTTGCCTTTCTTGGGTTATGCTTACCTTGCTTGGGCCATGTCGTGCCCTTGCTTACCTTTCTTGGGTCATGCCTTGCCTTGCTTGGGCCATGTCGTGCCCTTGCTTACCTTTCTTGGGTCATGCCTTGCCTTGCTTGGGCCATGTCGTGCCCTTGCTTGGCTTTCTTGGGTCATGCCTTGACTATAGTACCCGTTCCAGGTTTGCTCGAAGGAACGACGACGAGATTTAGTATGCTCTTGTGTGCTTCTTGGTCCGTTGCCCGCACACTAGAACACACCGCATCCGATCATGGATTCCCAAGCTCCCCTACAATACCTACGAGGTTTGTTCGAAGGACGACGTCAACTAGATTTTAGTCCACGCTCGTGGGCTGCTCGGTCCGCTGCCCGCAAGAACAGACCGCATCCGGTCGACCAGTCCCAAACTCCCCTCCGCTAACCCATCCGAGAGACGACCGCGGGACCATTGCGGCATACGAAAAAAAGAGGTCAAGTCGGGACGTTAGCCGTATTGCGGGCCAAATCCACCACCGTCATCCCCCGACTTTACGGAGCCGAAAAATTCCCTCAATGCATCGTTGGATTTTTTTTTCTGAAGAACGAAAACTCAAGGTCAAGTCGTTACTATGGCCGTGTTGCAGGCCAATTCCACAACCGTCATCCCCCGAAATACTCCGTCAATCGAACCGTAACACCTTTCTTTGCTTACCTTGCTTGGGATATGCCTTGCCATGCCTTCCTCTTGCCTTTCTTTGCCACGACTTTCCCTTGCTTACCTTGCTTGGGCCATGCCTTGCCACGACTTGCCCTTACATGCCTTTCTTTGCCACGACTTGCCCTTGCTTGCCTTGCTTGGGTCATGCCTTGCCTTGTTTGGGCCATGTCGTGCCCTTGCTTAACTTTCTTGGGTCATGCTTACCTTGCTTGGGCCATGTCGTGCCCTTGCTTACCTTTCTTGGGTCATGCTTACCTTGCTTGGGCCATGTCGTGCCCTTGCTTACCTTTCTTGGGTCATGCCTTGCCTTGCTTGGGCCATGTCGTTCCCTTGCTTACCTTTCTTGGGTCATGCCTTGCCTTGCTTGGGCGATGTCGTGCCCTTGCTTACCTTTCTTGGGTCATGCTTACCTTGCTTGGGCCATGTCGTGCCCTTGCTTACCTTTCTTGGGTCATGCCTTGCCTTGCTTGGGCCATGTCGTGCCCTTGCTTACCTTTCTTGGGTCTTGCTTACCTTGTTTGGGCCATGTCGTGCCCTTGCTTACCTTTCTTGGGTCATGCTTACCTTGCTTGGGCCATGTCGTGCCCTTGCTTACCTTTCTTGGGTCATGCCTTGCCTTGCTTGGGCCATGTCGTGCCCTTGCTTACCTTTCTTGGGTCTTGCTTACCTTGTTTGGGCCATGTCGTGCCCTTGCTTACCTTTCTTGGGTCATGCTTACCTTGTTTGGGCCATGTCGTGCCCTTGCTTACCTTTCTTGGGTCATGCCTTGCCTTGCTTGGGCCATGTCCTGCCCTTGCTTACCTTTCTTGGGTCTTGCTTACCTTGTATGGGGCATGTCGTGCCCTTGCTTACCTTTCTTGGGTCATGCCTTGCCTTGCTTGGGCCATGTCGTGCCCTTGCTTACCTTTCTTGGGTCATGCTTACCTTGCTAGGGCCATGTCGTGCCCTTGCTTACCTTTCTTAGGTCATGCCTTGCCTTGCTTGGGCCATGTCGTGCCCTTGCTTACCTTTCTTGGGTCATGCTTACCTTGCTTGGGCCATGTCGTGCCCTTGCTTACATTCTGGGGTCATGCCTTACCTTGCTTGGGTCATGCTTACCTTTCTTGGGACATGCTTTGCCTTGCTTGGGCCATGTCGTGCCCTTGCTTACCTTTCTTGGGTCTTGCTTACCTTGCTTGGGCCATGTCGTGCCCTTGCTTACCTTTCTTGGGTGATGCTTACCTTGCTTGGGCCATGTCGTGCCCTTGCTTACCTTTCTTGGGTCATGCTTACCTTGCTTGGGCCATGTCGTACCCTTGCTTACCTTTCTTGGGTCATGCCTTGCCTTGCTTGGGACATGTCGTGCCCTTGCTTACCTTTCTTGGGTCATGCCTTGCCTTGCTTGGGCCATGTCGTGCCCTTGCTTACCTTTCTTGGGTCATGCTTACCTTGTTTGGGCCATGTCGTGCCCTTGCTTACCTTTCTTGGTCATGCCTTGCCTTGCTTGGCCATGTCGTGTCCTTGCTTACCTATCTTGGGTCATGCCTTGCCTTGCTTGGGCCATGTCGTGCCCTTGCTTACCTTTCTTGGGTCATGCCTTGCCTTGCTTGGGCCATGTCGTGCCCTTGCTTACCTTTCTTGGGTCATGCTTACCTTGTTTGGGCCATGTCGTGCCCTTGCTTACCTTTCTTGGTCATGCCTTGCCTTGCTTGGGCCATGTCGTGCCCTTGCTTACCATTCTTGGGTCATGCTTGCCTTGCTTGGGCCATGTCGTGCCCTTGCTTACCTTTTTTGGGTCATGCTTACCTTGCTTGGGCCATGTCGTACCCTTGCTTACCTTTCTTGGGTCATGCCTTGCCTTGCTTGGGCCATGTCGTGCCCTTGCTTACCTTTCTTGGGTCATGCCTTGCCTTGCTTGGGACATGTCGTGCCCTTGCTTACCTTTCTTGGGTCATGCCTTGCCTTGCTTGGGCCATGTCGTGCCCTTGCTTACCTTTCTTGGGTCATGCTTACCTTGTTTGGGCCATGTCGTGCCCTTGCTTACCTTTCTTGGTCATGCCTTGCCTTGCTTGGCCATGTCGTGCCCTTGCTTACCTATCTTGGGTCATGCCTTGCCTTGCTTGGGCCATGTCGTGCCCTTGCTTACCTTTCTTGGGTCATGCCTTGCCTTGCTTGGGCCATGGCGTGCCCTTGCTTGCCTTTCTTGGGTCATGCCTTGCCTTGCTTGGGCCATGCCGTGCCCTTGCTTACCTTTCTTGGGTCATGCTTCCCTTGCTTGGGCCATGTCGTGCCCTTGCTTACCTTTCTTGGGTCATGCCTTGCCTTGCTTGAGCCATGTCGTGCCCTTGCTTACCTTTCTTGGGTCATGCCTTGCCTTGCTTGGGCCAAGTCGTGCCCTTGCTTGCCTTTCTTGGGTCATGCTTACCTTGCTTGGGCCATGTCGTGCCCTTGCTTACCTTTCTTGGGTCATGCCTTGCCTTGCTTGGGCCATGTCGTGCCCTTGCTTACCTTTCTTGGGTCATGCTTCCCTTGCTTGGGCCATGTCGTGCCCTTGCTTACCTTTCTTGGGTCATGCCTTGCCTTGCTTGGGCCATGTCGTGCCCTTGCTTACCTTTCTTGGGTCATGCCTTGCCTTGCTTGGGCCATGTCGTGCCCTTGCTTGCCTTTCTTGGGTCATGCTTACCTTGCTTGGGCCATGTCGTGCCCTTGCTTACCTTTCTTGGGTCATGCCTTGCCTTGCTTGGGCCATGTCGTGCCCTTGCTTACCTTTCTTGGGTCATGCCTTGCCTTGCTTGGGCCAAGTCGTGCCCTTGCTTGCCTTTTTTGGGTCATGCTTACCTTGCTTGGGCCATGTCGTGCCCTTGCTTACCTTTCTTGGGTCATGCCTTGCCTTGCTTGGGCCATGTCGTGCCCTTGCTTACCTTTCTTGGGTCATGCTTCCCTTGCTTGGGCCATGTCGTGCCCTTGCTTACCTTTCTTGGGTCATGCCTTGCCTTGCTTAGGCCATGTCGTGCCCTTGCTTGCCTTTCTTGGGTCATGCCTTGCCTTGCTTGGGCCATGTCGTGCCCTTGCTTACCTTTCTTGGGTCATGCTTCCCTTGCTTGGGCCATGTCGTGCCCTTGCTTACCTTTCTTGGGTCATGCCTTGCCTTGCTTGGGCCATGTCGTGCCCTTGCTTACCTTTCTTGGGTCATGCCTTGCCTTGCTTGGGCCAAGTCGTGCCCTTGCTTGCCTTTCTTGGGTCATGCTTACCTTGCTTGGGCCATGTCGTGCCCTTGCTTACCTTTCTTGGGTCATGCCTTGCCTTGCTTGGGCCATGTCGTGCCCTTGCTTACCTTTCTTGGGTCATGCCTTGCCTTGCTTGGGCCATGTCGTGCCCTTGCTTGGCTTTCTTTGGTCATGCCCTGCCTTGCTTGGGTCATGTCGTGCCCTTGCTTGCCTTTCTTGGGTCATGCCTTGCCTTGCTTAGGCCATGTCGTGCCCTTGCTTGCCTTTCTTTGGTCATGCCTTGCCTTGCTTGGGCCATGTCGTGCCCTTGCTTTCCTTTCTTGGGCCATGTCGTGCCCTTGCTTGCCTTTCTTGGGTCATGCTTTGCTTTGCTTGGGCCATGTCGTGCCCTTGCTTGCCTTTCTCAGGTCATGTCTTGCCTTGCTTGGGCCATGTCGTGCCCTTGCTTGCCTTTCTTGGGTCATGGATTGCCTTGCTTGGGCCATGTCGTGCCCTTGCTTGCCTTTCTTGGGTCATGCATTGCTTTGCTTGGGCCATGTCGTGCCCTTGCTTGCCTTTCTTGGGTCATACCTTGCCTTGCTTGGGCCATGTCGTGCCCTTGCTTAGAGCCAACAAATTTTTTTTCAAAAAAAAAAAATTTTTTTATATTTTTTTTGAATTTTTTTAGAATTTTTTTGATTTTTTTTTTTTCAAAAAAATAATTTTTCGCGTCAAATCGGGTCTCGGACAAAAAATTATGCGTCAAATCCGTCGAATAATCCAAAATTTTCAATCCGTCTAATGTCATGGGCATGTGTGGTGTCGTAGGGGGGCCGACCATGCCCAACGGTGCCCAACGGTGCCTACAAGAGAGTTTTAAGCCAACCTTGACCATCCAATCCTTCCACTCTCACCCTCCCTCTATAGAGGTTTATTTTGAATTAGCTAAATTTTCCTAGTGAACACCCAAGTGACAGTAACATAATAATGGCTCAAAACTTGAGTTTTTGTCATAATAATGCCCCGTTTTTTTTGTTGGAAAACCTTATATGGGCATTAAGCTTAATTTTCATGATTTTTGTTTTTCAAAAAAATTATTTTTGTTTTCCGAAAATAGGGAAAATAGGGGTAAAAACGGGAAAAATAAGGGAAAAATTCAAAAAAAATCTCAAAAAAATCCCAAAAAATCCCAAAAAATTCAAAAAAATCCCAAAAAATTATTGGTGTTGAAAGTTTTTATTTTTGGACCTAGGGGGGTGCCCGTGTGGTCCCGGGTTGCTATTTTAGGGGTAAAAACGGGGAAAATCCCAAAAAATTCAAAAAAATCCCAAAAAATCCGAAAAAATAGGAAAAGACATATAAATATATATAGAAAACATTGGTGTTGAAATTTTTATTTTGGGACCTCGGGGGGTGCCCGTGTGGTCCCGGGTTGCTATTTTTGGAAAGTTTTCGGGAAAATTCATTCATAGTGGTCATTATTGTGCATGTGGTCCGATCGTTTTGCCTTGGGCCATGCCTTGGGTCCGATTGTTGTGCCTTGGGCCATGCCTTTCCCTTGCGTGCTTATGGATGCCATGCCCTTGGTCCATGTCAATGCGATCGTTAGGAATGCAACACAGAAAACCATCACTCGCCCAAGGCCTGTATAGCACTTGGAGCAAACACTGAAGAGGTTTATCGGCGTGCGGTTCACGGAGCCCGCCAGCTAAAAAAACCAAACACCACTCACACGGGTAGCGTACCGCTTGGCCAAGAAACAACGAGCTTGCATCCCACGACCACAAAGTGGCCGCAAGGATGGGCTAGATGTCCCCCGACTAGCACCGTTTGACGTGAAAGAAACATACAAATCGAGGCGGGACAACACTGGCTAAGGTTAGCTAACACAACGTCAACTAGAATTGGACTGCACCCACATGCCGCTTGATATCGCCCGCATCCGGGAACGGTCCGCATCGAGTTTCGGAAACATTAGCACACTAAAGCCAAAAGGGACAAGAGGTTTGTTCAAAGATCGACGACGAGATTTAGTCCGCTCTCTAGTGTCCTGCTTGGTCCTCTGCCCGCACACAAGAACAGTCCGAATCCGGTCATCGAGGCCCAAGCTCCCCTCGACTATAGTACCCGTTCCAGGTTTGCTTGAAGGAACGACGACGAGATTTAGTATGCTCTTGTGTGCTTCTTGGTCCGTTGCCCGCACACTAGAACACACCGCATCCGATCATGGATTCCCAAGCTCCCCTACAATACCTACGAGGTTTGTTCGAAGGACGACGTCAACTAGATTTTAGTCCGCGCTCGTGGGCTGCTCGGTCCGCTGCCCGCAAGAACAGACCGCATCCGGTCGACAAGTCCCAAACTCCCCTCCGCTATCCCATCCGAGAGACGACCGCGGGACCATTGTGGCATACGAAAAAACGAGGTCAAGTCGGGACGTTAGCCGTATTGCGGGCAAAATCCACCACCGTCATCCCCCGACTTTACGGAGCCGAAAAATTCCCTCAATGCATCGTTGGATTTTTTTTTCTGAACAACGAAAACTCAAGGTCAAGTCGGTACTATGGCCGTGTCGCAGGCCAATTCCACAACCGTCATCCCCCGAAATACTCCGTCAATCGAACCGTAACACCTTTCTTTGCTTACCTTGCTTGGGATATGCCTTGCCATGCCTTCCTCTTGCCTTTCTTTGCCACGACTTTCCCTTGCTTACCTTGCTTGGGCCATGCCTTGCCACGACTTGCCCTTACATGCCTTTCTTTGCCACGACTTGCCCTTGCTTGCCTTGCTTGGGCATGGCGTGCCCTTACTTACCTTTCTTGGGTCATGCTTACCTTGTTTGGGCCATGTCGTGCCCTTGCTTACCTTTCTTGGGTCATGCCTTGCCTTGCTTGGGCCATGTCGTGCCTTGCTTACCTTTCTTGGGTCATGCTTACCTTGCTTGGGCCATTTCGTGCCCTTTCTTACCTTTCTTGGGTCATGCCTTGCCTTGTTTGGTCCATGTCGTGCCCTTGCTTACCTTTCTTGGGTCATGCTTACCTTGCTTGGGCCATGTCGTGCCCTTGCTTACCTTTCTTGGGTCATGCTTACCTTGCTTGGGCCATGTCGTGCCCTTGCTTACCTTTCTTGGGTCATGCCTTGCCTTGCTTGGGCGATATCGTGCCCTTGCTTACCTTTCTTGGGTCATGCTTACCTTGCTTGGGCCATGTCGTGCCCTTGCTTACCTTTCTTGGGTCATGCCTTGCCTTGCTTGGGCGATGTCGTGCCCTTGCTTACCTTTCTTGGGTCATGCTTACCTTGCTTGGGCCATGTCGTGCCCTTGCTTACCTTTCTTGGGTCATGCCTTGCCTTGCTTGGGCCATGTCGTGCCCTTGCTTACCTTTCTTGGGTCTTGCTTACCTTGTTTGGGCCATGTTGTGCCCTTGCTTACCTTTCTTGGGTCATGCTTACCTTGCTTGGGCCATGTCGTGCCCTTGCTTACCTTTCTTGGGTCATGCCTTGCCTTGCTTGGGCCATGTCGTGCCCTTGCTTACCTTTCTTGGGTCTTGCTTACCTTGTTTGGGCCATGTCGTGCCCTTGCTTACCTTTCTTGGGTCATGCTTACCTTGTTTGGGCCATGTCGTGCCCTTGCTTACCTTTCTTGGGTCATGCCTTGCCTTGCTTGGGCCATGTCCTGTCCTTGCTTACCTTTCTTGGGTCATGCCTTGCCTTGCTTGGGCCAAGTCGTGCCCTTGCTTGCCTTTCTTGGGTCATGCTTACCTTGCTTGGGCCATGTCGTGCCCTTGCTTACCTTTCTTGGGTCATGCCTTGCCTTGCTTGGGCCATGTCGTGCCCTTGCTTACCTTTCTTGGATCATGCCTTGCCTTGCTTGGGCCATGTCGTGCCCTTGCTTGGCTTTCTTGGGTCATGCCTTGCCTTGCTTGGGTCATGTCGTGCCCTTGCTTGCCTTTCTTGGGTCATGCCTTGCCTTGCTTAGGCCATGTCGTGCCCTTGCTTGCCTTTCTTTGGTCATGCCTTGCCTTGCTTGGGCCATGTCGTGCCCTTGCTTGCCTTTCTTGGGCCATGTCGTGCCCTTGCTTGCCTTTCTTGGGTCATGCTTTGCCTTGCTTGGGCCATGTC
Organism: Spinacia oleracea; assembly: GCF_020520425.1. Lineage (NCBI taxonomy): Eukaryota > Viridiplantae > Streptophyta > Magnoliopsida > Caryophyllales > Amaranthaceae > Spinacia > Spinacia oleracea. The sequence continues at coordinate 14,690 of NW_026614349.1, forward strand.
GTGCCCTTGCTTGCCTTTCTTGGGTCATGTCTTGCCTTGTTTGGGCCATGTCGTGCCCTTGCTTGCCTTTCTTGGGTCATGGATTGCCTTGCTTGGGCCATGTCGTGCCCTTGCTTGCCTTTCTTGGGTCATGCATTGCTTTGCTTGGGCCATGTCGTGCCCTTGCTTGCCTTTCTTGGGTCATACCTTGCCTTGCTTGAGCCATGTCGTGCCCTTGCTTAGAGCCAACAAATTTTTTTTTAAAAAAAATTTTTTTTAATATTTTTTTTGAATTTTTGTAGAATTTTTTTGATTTTTTTTTTTTTCAAAAAAATAATTTTTCGCGTCAAATCGGGTCTCGGACAAAAAATTATACGTCAAATCCGTCGAATAATCCAAAATTTTCAATCCGTCTAATGTCATGGGAATGTGTGGTGTCGTAGGGGGGCCGACCATGCCCAACGGTGCCCAACGGTGCCCACAAGAGAGTTTTAAGCCAACCTTGACCATCCATCCTTCCACTCTCACCCTCCCTCTATAGAGGTTTATTTTGAATTAGCTAAATTTTCCTAGTGAACACCCAAGTGACAGTAACATAATAATGGCTCAAAACTTGAGTTTTTGTCATAATAATGCCCCGTTTTTTTTGTTGGAAAACCTTATATGGGCATTAAGCTTAATTTTTATGATTTTTGTTTTTCAAAAAAATTATTTTTGTTTTCCGAAAATAGGGAAAATAGGGGTAAAAACGGGAAAAATAAGGGAAAAATTCAAAAAAATCTCAAAAAAATCCCAAAAAATTCAAAAAAATCCCAAAAAATTATTGGTGTTGAATTTTTTTATTTTTGGACCTAGGGGGGTGCCCGTGTGGTCCCGGGTTGCTATTTTAGGGGTAAAAACGGGGAAAATCCCAAAAAATTCAAAAAAATCCCAAAAAATCCGAAAAAATAGGAAAAGACATATAAATATATATAGAAAACATTGGTGTTGAAATTTTTTATTTTGGGACCTCGGGGGGTGCCCGTGTGGTCCCGGGTTGTTATTTTTGGAAAGTTTTCGGGAAAATTCATTCATAGTGGTCATTATTGTGCATGTGGTCCGATCGTTTTGCCTTGGGCCATGCCTTGGGTCCGATTGTTGTTCCTTGGGCCATGCCTTTCCCTTGCGTGCTTATGGATGCCATGCCCTTGGTCCATGTCAATGCGATCGTTAGGAATGCAACACAGAAAACCATCACTCGCCCAAGGCCTGTATAGCACTTGGAGCAAACACTGAAGAGGTTTATCGGCGTGCGGTTCACGGAGCCCGCCAGCTAAAAAACCAAACACCACTCACACGCGTAGCGTACCGCTTGGCCAAGAAACAACGAGCTTGCATCCCACGACCACAAAGTGGCCGCAAGGATGGGCTAGATGTCCCCCCGACTAGCACCGTTTGACGTGAAAGAAACAAACAAATCGAGGCGGGACAACACTGGCTAAGGTTAGCTAACACAACGTCAACTAGAATTGGACTGCACCCACATGCCGCTTGATATCGCCCGCATCCGGGAACGGTCCGCATCGAGTTTCGGAAACATTAGCACACTAAAGCCAAAAGGGACAAGAGGTTTGTTCAAAGATCGACGACGAGATTTAGTCCGCTCTCTAGTGTACTGCTTGGTCCTCTGCCCGCACACAAGAACAGTCCGAATCCGGTCATCGAGGCCCAAGCTCCCCTCGACTATAGTACCCGTTCCAGGTTTGCTCGAAGGAACGACGACGAGATTTAGTATGCTCTTGTGTGCTTCTTGGTCCGTTGCCCGCACACTAGAACACACCGCATCCGATCATGGATTCCCAAGCTCCCCTACAATACCTACGAGGTTTGTTCGAAGGACGACGTCAACTAGATTTTAGTCCGCGCTCGTGGGCTGCTCGGTCCGCTGCCCGCAAGAACAGACCGCATCCGGTCGACAAGTCCCAAACTCCCCTCCGCTAACCCATCCGAGAGACGACCGCGGGACCATTGCGGCATACGAAAAAAAGAGGTCAAGTCGGGACGTTAGCCGTATTGCGGGCCAAATCCACCACCGTCATCCCCCGACTTTACGGAGCCGAAAAATTCCCTCAATGCATCGTTGGATTTTTTTTTCTGAACAACGAAAGCTCAAGGTCAAGTCGGTATTATGGCCGTGTCGCAGGCCAATTCCACAACCGTCATCCCCCGAAATACTCCGTCAATCGAACCGTAACACCTTTCTTTGCTTACCTTGCTTGGGATATGCCTTGCCATGCCTTCCTCTTGCCTTTCTTTGCCACGACTTTCCCTTGCTTACCTTGCTTGGGCCATGCCTAGCCACGACTTGCCCTTACATGCCTTTCTTTGCCACGACTTGCCCTTGTTTGCCTTGCTTGGGCATGGCGTGCCCTTACTTACCTTTCTTGGGTCATGCTTACCTTGCTTGGGCCATGTCGTACCCTTGCTTACCTTTCTTGGGTCATGCCTTGCCTTGCTTGGGACATGTCGTGCCCTTGCTTACCTTTCTTGGGTCATGCCTTGCCTTGCTTGGGCCATGTCGTGCCCTTGCTTACCTTTCTTGGGTCATGCTTACCTTGTTTGGGCCATGTCGTGCCCTTGCTTACCTTTCTTGGTCATGCCTTGCCTTGCTTGGCCATGTCGTGTCCTTGCTTACCTATCTTGGGTCATGCCTTGCCTTGCTTGGGCCATGTCGTGCCCTTGCTTACCTTTCTTGGGTCATGCCTTGCCTTGCTTGGGCCATGTCGTGCCCTTGCTTACCTTTCTTGGGTCATGCTTACCTTGTTTGGGCCATGTCGTGCCCTTGCTTACCTTTCTTGGTCATGCCTTGCCTTGCTTGGGCCATGTCGTGCCCTTGCTTACCATTCTTGGGTCATGCTTGCCTTGCTTGGGCCATGTCGTGCCCTTGCTTACCTTTTTTGGGTCATGCTTACCTTGCTTGGGCCATGTCGTACCCTTGCTTACCTTTCTTGGGTCATGCCTTGCCTTGCTTGGGCCATGTCGTGCCCTTGCTTACCTTTCTTGGGTCATGCCTTGCCTTGCTTGGGACATGTCGTGCCCTTGCTTACCTTTCTTGGGTCATGCCTTGCCTTGCTTGGGCCATGTCGTGCCCTTGCTTACCTTTCTTGGGTCATGCTTACCTTGTTTGGGCCATGTCGTGCCCTTGCTTACCTTTCTTGGTCATGCCTTGCCTTGCTTGGCCATGTCGTGCCCTTGCTTACCTATCTTGGGTCATGCCTTGCCTTGCTTGGGCCATGTCGTGCCCTTGCTTACCTTTCTTGGGTCATGCCTTGCCTTGCTTGGGCCATGGCGTGCCCTTGCTTGCCTTTCTTGGGTCATGCCTTGCCTTGCTTGGGCCATGCCGTGCCCTTGCTTACCTTTCTTGGGTCATGCTTCCCTTGCTTGGGCCATGTCGTGCCCTTGCTTACCTTTCTTGGGTCATGCCTTGCCTTGCTTGAGCCATGTCGTGCCCTTGCTTACCTTTCTTGGGTCATGCCTTGCCTTGCTTGGGCCAAGTCGTGCCCTTGCTTGCCTTTCTTGGGTCATGCTTACCTTGCTTGGGCCATGTCGTGCCCTTGCTTACCTTTCTTGGGTCATGCCTTGCCTTGCTTGGGCCATGTCGTGCCCTTGCTTACCTTTCTTGGGTCATGCTTCCCTTGCTTGGGCCATGTCGTGCCCTTGCTTACCTTTCTTGGGTCATGCCTTGCCTTGCTTGGGCCATGTCGTGCCCTTGCTTACCTTTCTTGGGTCATGCCTTGCCTTGCTTGGGCCATGTCGTGCCCTTGCTTGCCTTTCTTGGGTCATGCTTACCTTGCTTGGGCCATGTCGTGCCCTTGCTTACCTTTCTTGGGTCATGCCTTGCCTTGCTTGGGCCATGTCGTGCCCTTGCTTACCTTTCTTGGGTCATGCCTTGCCTTGCTTGGGCCAAGTCGTGCCCTTGCTTGCCTTTCTTGGGTCATGCTTACCTTGCTTGGGCCATGTCGTGCCCTTGCTTACCTTTCTTGGGTCATGCCTTGCCTTGCTTGGGCCATGTCGTGCCCTTGCTTACCTTTCTTGGGTCATGCTTCCCTTGCTTGGGCCATGTCGTGCCCTTGCTTACCTTTCTTGGGTCATGCCTTGCCTTGCTTAGGCCATGTCGTGCCCTTGCTTGCCTTTCTTGGGTCATGCCTTGCCTTGCTTGGGCCATGTCGTGCCCTTGCTTACCTTTCTTGGGTCATGCTTCCCTTGCTTGGGCCATGTCGTGCCCTTGCTTACCTTTCTTGGGTCATGCCTTGCCTTGCTTGGGCCATGTCGTGCCCTTGCTTACCTTTCTTGGGTCATGCCTTGCCTTGCTTGGGCCAAGTCGTGCCCTTGCTTGCCTTTCTTGGGTCATGCTTACCTTGCTTGGGCCATGTCGTGCCCTTGCTTACCTTTCTTGGGTCATGCCTTGCCTTGCTTGGGCCATGTCGTGCCCTTGCTTACCTTTCTTGGGTCATGCCTTGCCTTGCTTGGGCCATGTCGTGCCCTTGCTTGGCTTTCTTTGGTCATGCCCTGCCTTGCTTGGGTCATGTCGTGCCCTTGCTTGCCTTTCTTGGGTCATGCCTTGCCTTGCTTAGGCCATGTCGTGCCCTTGCTTGCCTTTCTTTGGTCATGCCTTGCCTTGCTTGGGCCATGTCGTGCCCTTGCTTTCCTTTCTTGGGCCATGTCGTGCCCTTGCTTGCCTTTCTTGGGTCATGCTTTGCTTTGCTTGGGCCATGTCGTGCCCTTGCTTGCCTTTCTCAGGTCATGTCTTGCCTTGCTTGGGCCATGTCGTGCCCTTGCTTGCCTTTCTTGGGTCATGGATTGCCTTGCTTGGGCCATGTCGTGCCCTTGCTTGCCTTTCTTGGGTCATGCATTGCTTTGCTTGGGCCATGTCGTGCCCTTGCTTGCCTTTCTTGGGTCATACCTTGCCTTGCTTGGGCCATGTCGTGCCCTTGCTTAGAGCCAACAAATTTTTTTTCAAAAAAAAAAAATTTTTTTATATTTTTTTTGAATTTTTTTAGAATTTTTTTGATTTTTTTTTTTTCAAAAAAATAATTTTTCGCGTCAAATCGGGTCTCGGACAAAAAATTATGCGTCAAATCCGTCGAATAATCCAAAATTTTCAATCCGTCTAATGTCATGGGCATGTGTGGTGTCGTAGGGGGGCCGACCATGCCCAACGGTGCCCAACGGTGCCTACAAGAGAGTTTTAAGCCAACCTTGACCATCCAATCCTTCCACTCTCACCCTCCCTCTATAGAGGTTTATTTTGAATTAGCTAAATTTTCCTAGTGAACACCCAAGTGACAGTAACATAATAATGGCTCAAAACTTGAGTTTTTGTCATAATAATGCCCCGTTTTTTTTGTTGGAAAACCTTATATGGGCATTAAGCTTAATTTTCATGATTTTTGTTTTTCAAAAAAATTGTTTTTGTTTTCCGAAAATAGGGAAAATAGGGGTAAAAACGGGAAAAATAAGGGAAAAATTCAAAAAAAATCTCAAAAAAATCCCAAAAAATCCCAAAAAATTCAAAAAAATCCCAAAAAATTATTGGTGTTGAAATTTTTTATTTTTGGACCTAGGGGGGTGCCCGTGTGGTCCCGGGTTGCTATTTTAGGGGTAAAAACGGGGAAAATCCCAAAAAATTCAAAAAAATCCCAAAAAATCCGAAAAAATAGGAAAAGACATATAAATATATATAGAAAACATTGGTGTTGAAATTTTTTATTTTGGGACCTCGGGGGGTGCCCGTGTGGTCCCGGGTTGCTATTTTTGGAAAGTTTTCGGGAAAATTCATTCATAGTGGTCATTATTGTGCATGTGGTCCGATCGTTTTGCCTTGGGCCATGCCTTGGGTCCGATTGTTGTGCCTTGGGCCATGCCTTTCCCTTGCGTGCTTATGGATGCCATGCCCTTGGTCCATGTCAATGCGATCGTTAGGAATGCAACACAGAAAACCATCACTCGCCCAAGGCCTGTATAGCACTTGGAGCAAACACTGAAGAGGTTTATCGGCGTGCGGTTCACGGAGCCCGCCAGCTAAAAAAACCAAACACCACTCACACGCGTAGCGTACCGCTTGGCCAAGAAACAACGAGCTTGCATCCCACGACCACAAAGTGGCCGCAAGGATGGGCTAGATGTCCCCGGACTAGCACCGTTTGACGTGAAAGAAACATACAAATCGAGGCGGGACAACACTGGCTAAGGTTAGCTAACACAACGTCAACTAGAATTGGACTGCACCCACATGCCGCTTGATATCGCCCGCATCCGGGAACGGTCCGCATCGAGTTTCGGAAACATTAGCACACTAAAGCCAAAAGGGACAAGAGGTTTGTTCAAAGATCGACGACGAGATTTAGTCCGCTCTCTAGTGTCCTGCTTGGTCCTCTGCCCGCACACAAGAACAGTCCGAATCCGGTCATCGAGGCCCAAGCTCCCCTCGACTATAGTACCCGTTCCAGGTTTGCTTGAAGGAACGACGACGAGATTTAGTATGCTCTTGTGTGCTTCTTGGTCCGTTGCCCGCACACTAGAACACACCGCATCCGATCATGGATTCCCAAGCTCCCCTACAATACCTACGAGGTTTGTTCGAAGGACGACGTCAACTAGATTTTAGTCCGCGCTCGTGGGCTGCTCGGTCCGCTGCCCGCAAGAACAGACCGCATCCGGTCGACAAGTCCCAAACTCCCCTCCGCTATCCCATCCGAGAGACGACCGCGGGACCATTGTGGCATACGAAAAAACGAGGTCAAGTCGGGACGTTAGCCGTATTGCGGGCAAAATCCACCACCGTCATCCCCCGACTTTACGGAGCCGAAAAATTCCCTCAATGCATCGTTGGATTTTTTTTTCTGAACAACGAAAACTCAAGGTCAAGTCGGTACTATGGCCGTGTCGCAGGCCAATTCCACAACCGTCATCCCCCGAAATACTCCGTCAATCGAACCGTAACACCTTTCTTTGCTTACCTTGCTTGGGATATGCCTTGCCATGCCTTCCTCTTGCCTTTCTTTGCCACGACTTTCCCTTGCTTACCTTGCTTGGGCCATGCCTTGCCACGACTTGCCCTTACATGCCTTTCTTTGCCACGACTTGCCCTTGCTTGCCTTGCTTGGGCATGGCGTGCCCTTACTTACCTTTCTTGGGTCATGCTTACCTTGTTTGGGCCATGTCGTGCCCTTGCTTACCTTTCTTGGGTCATGCCTTGCCTTGCTTGGGCCATGTCGTGCCTTGCTTACCTTTCTTGGGTCATGCTTACCTTGCTTGGGCCATTTCGTGCCCTTTCTTACCTTTCTTGGGTCATGCCTTGCCTTGTTTGGTCCATGTCGTGCCCTTGCTTACCTTTCTTGGGTCATGCTTACCTTGCTTGGGCCATGTCGTGCCCTTGCTTACCTTTCTTGGGTCATGCTTACCTTGCTTGGGCCATGTCGTGCCCTTGCTTACCTTTCTTGGGTCATGCCTTGCCTTGCTTGGGCGATATCGTGCCCTTGCTTACCTTTCTTGGGTCATGCTTACCTTGCTTGGGCCATGTCGTGCCCTTGCTTACCTTTCTTGGGTCATGCCTTGCCTTGCTTGGGCGATGTCGTGCCCTTGCTTACCTTTCTTGGGTCATGCTTACCTTGCTTGGGCCATGTCGTGCCCTTGCTTACCTTTCTTGGGTCATGCCTTGCCTTGCTTGGGCCATGTCGTGCCCTTGCTTACCTTTCTTGGGTCTTGCTTACCTTGTTTGGGCCATGTTGTGCCCTTGCTTACCTTTCTTGGGTCATGCTTACCTTGCTTGGGCCATGTCGTGCCCTTGCTTACCTTTCTTGGGTCATGCCTTGCCTTGCTTGGGCCATGTCGTGCCCTTGCTTACCTTTCTTGGGTCTTGCTTACCTTGTTTGGGCCATGTCGTGCCCTTGCTTACCTTTCTTGGGTCATGCTTACCTTGTTTGGGCCATGTCGTGCCCTTGCTTACCTTTCTTGGGTCATGCCTTGCCTTGCTTGGGCCATGTCCTGTCCTTGCTTACCTTTCTTGGGTCATGCCTTGCCTTGCTTGGGCCAAGTCGTGCCCTTGCTTGCCTTTCTTGGGTCATGCTTACCTTGCTTGGGCCATGTCGTGCCCTTGCTTACCTTTCTTGGGTCATGCCTTGCCTTGCTTGGGCCATGTCGTGCCCTTGCTTACCTTTCTTGGATCATGCCTTGCCTTGCTTGGGCCATGTCGTGCCCTTGCTTGGCTTTCTTGGGTCATGCCTTGCCTTGCTTGGGTCATGTCGTGCCCTTGCTTGCCTTTCTTGGGTCATGCCTTGCCTTGCTTAGGCCATGTCGTGCCCTTGCTTGCCTTTCTTTGGTCATGCCTTGCCTTGCTTGGGCCATGTCGTGCCCTTGCTTGCCTTTCTTGGGCCATGTCGTGCCCTTGCTTGCCTTTCTTGGGTCATGCTTTGCCTTGCTTGGGCCATGTCGTGCCCTTGCTTGCCTTTCTTGGGTCATGTCTTGCCTTGTTTGGGCCATGTCGTGCCCTTGCTTGCCTTTCTTGGGTCATGGATTGCCTTGCTTGGGCCATGTCGTGCCCTTGCTTGCCTTTCTTGGGTCATGCATTGCTTTGCTTGGGCCATGTCGTGCCCTTGCTTGCCTTTCTTGGGTCATACCTTGCCTTGCTTGAGCCATGTCGTGCCCTTGCTTAGAGCCAACAAATTTTTTTTAAAAAAAATTTTTTTTTAATATTTTTTTTGAATTTTTGTAGAATTTTTTTGATTTTTTTTTTTTTCAAAAAAATAATTTTTCGCGTCAAATCGGGTCTCGGACAAAAAATTATGCGTCAAATCCGTCGAATAATCCAAAATTTTCAATCCGTCTAATGTCATGGGAATGTGTGGTGTCGTAGGGGGGCCGACCATGCCCAACGGTGCCCAACGGTGCCCACAAGAGAGTTTTAAGCCAACCTTGACCATCCATCCTTCCACTCTCACCCTCCCTCTATAGAGGTTTATTTTGAATTAGCTAAATTTTCCTAGTGAACACCCAAGTGACAGTAACATAATAATGGCTCAAAACTTGAGTTTTTGTCATAATAATGCCCCGTTTTTTTTGTTGGAAAACCTTATATGGGCATTAAGCTTAATTTTTATGATTTTTGTTTTTCAAAAAAATTATTTTTGTTTTCCGAAAATAGGGAAAATAGGGGTAAAAACGGGAAAAATAAGGGAAAAATTCAAAAAAATCTCAAAAAAATCCCAAAAAATTCAAAAAAATCCCAAAAAATTATTGGTGTTGAATTTTTTTATTTTTGGACCTAGGGGGGTGCCCGTGTGGTCCCGGGTTGCTATTTTAGGGGTAAAAACGGGGAAAATCCCAAAAAATTCAAAAAAATCCCAAAAAATCCGAAAAAATAGGAAAAGACATATAAATATATATAGAAAACATTGGTGTTGAAATTTTTTATTTTGGGACCTCGGGGGGTGCCCGTGTGGTCCCGGGTTGTTATTTTTGGAAAGTTTTCGGGAAAATTCATTCATAGTGGTCATTATTGTGCATGTGGTCCGATCGTTTTGCCTTGGGCCATGCCTTGGGTCCGATTGTTGTGCCTTGGGCCATGCCTTTCCCTTGCGTGCTTATGGATGCCATGCCCTTGGTCCATGTCAATGCGATCGTTAGGAATGCAACACAGAAAACCATCACTCGCCCAAGGCCTGTATAGCACTTGGAGCAAACACTGAAGAGGTTTATCGGCGTGCGGTTCACGGAGCCCGCCAGCTAAAAAACCAAACACCACTCACACGCGTAGCGTACCGCTTGGCCAAGAAACAACGAGCTTGCATCCCACGACCACAAAGTGGCCGCAAGGATGGGCTAGATGTCCCCCCGACTAGCACCGTTTGACGTGAAAGAAACAAACAAATCGAGGCGGGACAACACTGGCTAAGGTTAGCTAACACAACGTCAACTAGAATTGGACTGCACCCACATGCCGCTTGATATCGCCCGCATCCGGGAACGGTCCGCATCGAGTTTCGGAAACATTAGCACACTAAAGCCAAAAGGGACAAGAGGTTTGTTCAAAGATCGACGACGAGATTTAGTCCGCTCTCTAGTGTACTGCTTGGTCCTCTGCCCGCACACAAGAACAGTCCGAATCCGGTCATCGAGGCCCAAGCTCCCCTCGACTATAGTACCCGTTCCAGGTTTGCTCGAAGGAACGACGACGAGATTTAGTATGCTCTTGTGTGCTTCTTGGTCCGTTGCCCGCACACTAGAACACACCGCATCCGATCATGGATTCCCAAGCTCCCCTACAATACCTACGAGGTTTGTTCGAAGGACGACGTCAACTAGATTTTAGTCCGCGCTCGTGGGCTGCTCGGTCCGCTGCCCGCAAGAACAGACCGCATCCGGTCGACAAGTCCCAAACTCCCCTCCGCTAACCCATCCGAGAGACGACCGCGGGACCATTGCGGCATACGAAAAAAAGAGGTCAAGTCGGGACGTTAGCCGTATTGCGGGCCAAATCCACCACCGTCATCCCCCGACTTTACGGAGCCGAAAAATTCCCTCAATGCATCGTTGGATTTTTTTTTCTGAACAACGAAAGCTCAAGGTCAAGTCGGTATTATGGCCGTGTCGCAGGCCAATTCCACAACCGTCATCCCCCGAAATACTCCGTCAATCGAACCGTAACACCTTTCTTTGCTTACCTTGCTTGGGATATGCCTTGCCATGCCTTCCTCTTGCCTTTCTTTGCCACGACTTTCCCTTGCTTACCTTGCTTGGGCCATGCCTAGCCACGACTTGCCCTTACATGCCTTTCTTTGCCACGACTTGCCCTTGTTTGCCTTGCTTGGGCATGGCGTGCCCTTACTTACCTTTCTTGGGTCATGCTTACCTTGTTTGGGCCATGTCGTGCCCTTGCTTACCTTTCTTGGGTCATGCCTTGCCTTGCTTGGGCCATGTCGTGCCTTGCTTACCTTTCTTGGGTCATGCTTACCTTGCTTGGGCCATGTCGTGCCCTTTCTTACCTTTCTTGAGTCATGCCTTGCCTTGTTTGGGCCATGTCGTGCCCTTGCTTACCTTTCTTGGGTCATGCTTACCTTGCTTGGGCCATGTCGTGCCCTTGCTTACCTTTCTTGGGTCATGCTTACCTTGCTTGGGCCATGTCGTGCCCTTGCTTACCTTTCTTGGGTCATGCTTACCTTGCTTGGGCCATGTCGTGCCCTTGCTTACCTTTCTTGGGTCATGCCTTGCCTTGCTTGGGCCATGTCGTGCCCTTGCTTACCTTTCTTAGGTCTTGCTTACCTTGTTTGGGCCATGTCGTGCCCTTGCTTACCTTTCTTGGGTCATGCTTACCTTGCTTGGGCCATGTCGTGCCCTTGCTTACCTTTCTTGGGTCATGCTTACCTTGCTTGGGCCATGTCGTACCCTTGCTTACCTTTCTAGGGTCATGCCTTGCCTTGCTTGGGCCATGTCGTGCCCTTGCTTACCTTTCTTGGGTCATGCCTTGCCTTGCTTGGGACATGTCGTGCCCATGCTTACCTTTCTTGGGTCATGCCTTGCCTTGCTTGGGACATGTCTTGCCCTTGCTTACCTTTCTTGGGTCATGCCTTGCCTTGCTTGGGCCATGTCGTGCCCTTGCTTACCTTTCTTGGGTCATGCTTACCTTGTTTGGGCCATGTCGTGCCCTTGCTTACCTTTCTTGGTCATGCCTTGCCTTGCTTGGCCATGTCGTGCCCTTGCTTACCTATCTTGGGTCATGCCTTGCCTTGCTTGGGCCATGTCGTGCCCTTGCTTACCTTTCTTGGGTCATGCCTTGCCTTGCTTGGGCCATGTCGTGCCCTTGCTTACCTTTCTTGGGTCATGCCTTGCCTTGCTTGGGCCATGTCGTGCCCTTGCTTACCTTTCTTGGGTCATGCTTCCCTTGCTTGGGCCATGTCGTGCCCTTGCTTACCTTTCTTGGGTCATGCCTTGCCTTGCTTGGCCATGTCGTGCCCTTGCTTACCTTTCTTGGGTCATGCCTTGCCTTGCTTGGGCCAAGTCGTGCCCTTGCTTGCCTTTCTTGGGTCATGCTTACCTTGCTTGGGCCATGTCGTGCCCTTGCTTACCTTTCTTGGGTCATGCCTTGCCTTGCTTGGGCCATGTCGTTGAAGGAAATAATGCCCTTGGTCCAAGTATGCATTCTATGTTAAGTCTAATAAATGCGGTTCAGTATTAATTAACAAGTTAATAATTCAGTGAGATCAAGTGAGCTGAATGCCTAGCTAGAGGCCGCTTCAGTTCAAGTGGAATTAATGATATTAATCCACAGCTTACTCTTGACTGAACCCGTAGGGTCACACAAATAGTACGTAAACGGATCAAGTATTTAATGGCATTAAATACTCCATCTATGAATATTCGGAACCGACGGATCTTGGTTTCAGTGGGAGCTAAGATCGTCACAGGCAAGAAATGAATACTCCGGAAACGATGATATTGCCGGAAACGGAAATATGGATCGTATCGGAAATATGAATATTATCCAAGTCGTAGATGTTGCCGGAAACGGAAACATGGTACATATCGGAAAATATTATTGGAAATGGAAATATTACCAGAATCGGAAATATTGCCGGAAACGGAAATATTGTCAGAATCGGAAATATTACCGGAATCGGAAAATAATTCCGGAAACGGAAATATTAAATATTTGTTCGAAACGGAAATTAATTCCGGAATCGGAAATATTAAATATTGTTCGTATCGGAAATAAATTCCGGAACTGGAAATTTAATCGGAAGCGTATCGTACGAATTAGCATCGGACGAGGCCTGCCGGACGAAGGCCCAGCACGAAGCCGGGCCATCGCCCAGCAAGCACGCACGCCACAAGCCCAGCCAAGGCAGCGCCCAGGCCTACCGCAAGGCAGGCCCAGCGCGCGCCAAGGCCACGGATGCGTGGGCCGCGCTGCGTGGGCTGCTGCTCGCACGCGCATGGGCAGCCCTTGTGGCTGCCGTGTGTGTGTGAGTTTGTGCTCATGCGTGATTCCTAAATCTACAAGAGTCGGTGTATGATTAAATTTCTATTCCTAATTGGATAAATTAATTAAATAGAATTCATGTAGGATTCTAATTTCAATTAATTCGTATCCTACTAGGATTACGATTCCTTTTCCATAACTCTATAAATAAAGGCCTAGGGGTCATTATTTATACAACAAGTTTTAAGTATTCAAAACTAAGATTTTTTTAAGCAGAAAAATCAGCCAATATTCTTGCCTACCTAACCGAAAATATTAGAACCTTAAGGGCGATTCTAGTTGGTCAATCTTAAGGCGGATCCGGACGTGCTGTGGACTATCTACGGAGGGACGACACTTGGAGTCCTAAAGACTTGTTCTTGTTCGGTTCGGGCGCAGCTAGGGAAGGCACGCAACAAAGAGTATGCATCTAAACTATGCTAAATGATTATGTGTAAATAATATGTTTCCTGGCTTTATGGTTTTTCCGCATGATTTATGAACTGTCATATGAATCATAACCTAACAGTGGTATCACGAGCCCCTTATTATTTTCATAATCTAAATTGCATGAACATGGTTAAATATTACAAATTTGCAAGAATTAAAAGGGGTGATTAATTTTCGTAATTGTTAATTAATTGCAAATTGCGTTTATTTAATTATACGTACGCAGTTTTTCGGCAGTTTCTTCGTTACTCATCCAAATCGAGTGATTTTTGTGTCAATTCTGCCGAACCCAGAATTCTCAAATTCGAAGCCTAACTATGACTTTTCGAAGGTTTTAGTTTTTCGAATGCAAAATTTCGTAAATTTAAGATGTTAAATTAAATATTTGCGATTCTTGTTGATAAATCTTGAATTTTTGATTGACCTACTGCATATGTTTAACAAGTTTGAATGCCTAGTCTTGTTAATTATGCAATCTAATTTGTAATTATGATTAATTTGTTGAAAATTAGAATAATTTAGAATTAATTTGATTTTCATAATTAATTGTAATTTAATTAGAAACCTATGATTAAAAACCACCATAAAAATTGTAAATTTATGATAAATTTTAAATTTTTATGACCTAGACTTGAATCCATAACAATCGGAAATCAATTGGATAATAAATTTTCGATTTTTTCGCCCTAAAATTATGAAATTAATAATATTTATTAATTTGTCATTAATTTTAAATATAAATTTTAAATTTTTTATGCGATTCGTTCATATAACTTGCACGCACGAAGCAATGGACGCTTCGTGTTACCCTTAAGGGGTGTTGTATAATGCGGGCATGCGACGACGAGCAAGGGAGCTCGTCGCCCGTGCGGCACGAATGCAATGAGCAAGGACGTAGTGCACGAGCACAAGGCAGCAGCCCTGCCTTGTGTCGTGTGCCACAAGCAATGAACGAATGGGCATGGGCGAAGGGCGAGCCAAGGCAGTCGCGTGTGGGCAGCAAGCGAGCTGCGCCACAACGCGCGCTGCCTCGCACAAGAGCGCGCAGCCTCGCGCGCAGCGAGCGCAAGCTCGCGTGCCACGAGCGCTGCGCCCAGCATTACTCGCGCACACAGCGCGCGATGTCGCCCGCCCAGCGAGCGATGTCGCGCCCCAGCGAGCGATGGCTCGCGCCAGCGAGCGATGGCTCGCGCGCGCAGCGAGCGATGTCTCGCGCCAGCGAGCGATGGCTCGCGCGCGCAGCGAGCGATGTCGCGCGCCCAGCGAGCGATGTTGCGCGCGCGCACTGCGAGCGATAGCTCGCGTGCGATGAGCGCTGGCGCGCGCAGCGAGCACAATGTGTGCGGAGGCTTGCGATAGGGAAGCAGCAGCTATGCGACGAGCGCATGGGCTGCGCGCACATGGCCAGCAATGGCTGTGTGCGTACGGTCCATGGGCGTGCAACGCGTAGGTTGTTTGCGTTACGATTAGATCGTTTTGAATGTTTAATTTGAAAAATTTCAGTTCACGTAATTTTAATTAATTTTAAAATTAATAATTTGAATTATTTTCTTGGATTTTAATTTTGAATATTATAATTATAATAAATGTTATTTATTCTAATTATTTTACTAAAATTAAAATCATGAATTAATTTAAATACGACTGAAATTAAATTAAATTTTTGGATTCAATTATAAATTGATATGAGCTTTAAATTTTAATTAAATTTGTATGTTTCCGGTTGGACTAGAAATACATTTTTATGTTTAAAATTGGTAAAGCATATGAATTTATTGGTTTAAGTGGGAGCGCTTTTTAGTCATAAACTCTTGATTAGGTCTACAAATCCTTAAGGTTAAAACAACTTGATTAGAATTAATAAGGACTGAATAATTGGTAGATTATTGGTGCCCTTGATTAATTGCTGCAAATGTTTACGTGATGCATAATGTGTTTTACTAACCAGCTATGTGGGCCATTCATGATAATGAATGGGTGAATGGTATATATTGTATATGTACTGTTTTGCAGGTTATGAAGTGACTAGTATGGCCCAAATAGGATAGAAAATATGGTCTGCGTACCATTAATTTGAATGTAATTGGTCTAAAGTACCAAAGTTATTTTTCAATTCAAATATGGTCTGCGAACCATCAAATAGTTGTAATTAGTTATAGCTTATCCTATTTGAAGAAAATGGTGCCTCCCACGGAGATTTTCAAGACGGACTTTGAAGTCAAAGCTTCAAGATGAAGTCGGGCCATACTAGATCACAAATATCTTATGCATGTTTTAAGTTATTTATTGTTTTAAATATGTCTTAAAATGCATGAGATCAAAAGCTTGATTATGTTGCATGATTAAGGATTTTAGTTCACTTAAAATCTAACCAACATAGTAAGAGCCTTAAGTTCCAAACTTAAAAATTGAGTTAAAAGGTGCCATGCCAAAATATACACTTGCTTGGATATCCTTTACATCAATCTAGTAATAGTTTTCGCTCAGCGAGGTGTTACTTATTGGTCCTAAAGGGGCAAGGTACACAAATAATTGTGAGTACATGTTAGTTTTGGTGAAACTCAACGATATAAGTAAGGAGTCCTTTTATGTCGTGGCAAATTCGATAGGTTTACCTAATAAGTTCTTAGACGTACCTATCAACCAAGAGTAGTTTTTAGACTATTAGCAAAAGGCTTTTGCTTACCTAAAATGTTTTAGAATTGAGTCGACAAACTGTGCTTAATTCTTCAATGGTTTTAGGATCTTGGAATCATTTTATTCACACCTGCCGGAACAATAAAATCGAATAAAATGCTAATAACTTGTTTGAATTGCATGGTTGCTTTAATTTCAAGTTATTATTCATGATAAATGTTTAGACTTTGCATGCTTCAATGTATGTTTTAATTATTGTTTATAATTAAATATCTTGCACTGCAATAAATCCTTTTAGAAAGGTAACAGTAAATTTCCTCGATTGGTAGTGAATCCAAGAACGATTCACGGAAAAGAGAGAAAGTGAGCAATTTAAAATGTACGTTTCTTATAGCGACTTTTATGGTTATTTTCGAATATCAAATTCGAATGGCAAACCAATTGGTGCTTGTGAATTCAAAATACAATGTAGTTTTGAGATCATAAAGCATTGAGCTTAAAACGCTCAGCTTTACCAATGGTTAACAACCTAATATCTTTTTCCATTTAATTCTCGAATGAGTCTAGTCCCTAGACATTCGAATAGATCGATGCTTAGAGAACTTTAGAAGCTTCTTGTAAGATCATCTAGTTGAAACAGAATATTCAACATAAATTAAAATGGAAAAGAACCTTGTTGGTGACATTGGACATGTCTAACAAAGTATAAAAGTCAACACTAAAGAATTCAATTCTTAAGACTATAAGAAAGGGTACAAGAAATAGGAAACAAGGAACAAATGAAAGGAATTTACGATTCCGTTTCTACCTATAAATTTATGTTTAAAGAGAAGTGACCTAGCAATCAAACTTCCTTGGTATCATATACCGCTTGAGGTTCTTACTTCGGTAAAAACTCAAACAATGGAAGCTAGGATACACTAATGACCTACAAGTGAGAAATGAAGCATGGCAATGCTACATTAGTTGTAGGGTCATCTAGTTTGTTTTAAGTCCTTTCAAAGGCTGGAACTAAATGGCTATTTTGTTCCATAATCAGCATACCTAAATTTCTGCTTCAAACACAGAAAGACTCACATTCAAGAAAAACAAAAGCAATGTTTGTTTGTTTATTTGAATGAAATGGTCAATTACAGGTTGAGTCAATATGCTTGATTAAAACAAACAACTCTTTAAAGAACTTTACTAGGTTCAAATCAACTTCTTGATTTGAGTTCCACTAATCTTTGGCATTGTTGCTTAGACCATATCAACAAGTTAACATTCAAAAGCTCTATTTTGATGGACTTTTGAAAGTTGGTTGATTTCTAGATCAACTTAAGACAAGCTAGTCTTACTTGTTGAAAGTAACAAAGAATATGAACTATTGTTAGAACGCCTAGACGATAGAGTTCAAAGCTAAAGAAAGGTTTTATTATTTCACATGGATTTGAGTGAATATAGGTTTATTTACTCAAATGTGATATAAGTTGAATCTGTTTGGCTAGTTCAAAGATTCAAAAGTATAAAATCCACTTGGCAAGAAATCATAAAGATCTAGGTTAGATCATGTTGATGATTACTTGAGACCAAATATGATCATCAATGATTGTGTGTTGTAATTTCACAATCTAGGTCCATAAGATATGGCATATCTTAGTTGGAATAATCGAAGTCAATTAGTACTTGATTCGATCAATGACGGATCATAAAGACTTTTCCTATAATTTCTAAAACAAAATGCTCAACTACCACCAAACTAAACCAATTTCGTCAAAGCTATTGAAAAGTAATTTCAGAATATCTTTTCATAATATATCTAAAGAGTTCCTAAACTCAGTGGGAGCTTAGTGTTTGTTATTCAACAAACTAAGGCCCAAGTATAGATATATGTTTCATTGTGATTTATTCAAATGAGACACAAGGGTATTGTTTCTACCACAAATTTTTGAGAACATAATGTTTGTTTGCTCGAAATAATGTCCTTTTGGAGATTCGTTTCCAAAATGACAAGTGGGAGAAAATAGACCTCGAAAGTTTTCGAGGCGAACAACAAACATAAAACGGACATTCCGGAGGCTTTTCGAAGTGCTTCAGAAAATCCGAACTTATTCTTTAAGACTTTAGAAGTGGCTTTAAAGAATAGACATCTCTTAGAAGACTTTACAAGTGCTTCAAGGAGAACAGAATATTCAAAGGACTTTAAGTGGCTATTGATATTCTAATGTTTGATGTTCTATACCCAAGTAGGCATAGAATTCAAGTCACTGAAACTATGAGATTCTTCTATTAGATAGTAAAGAAACATAGAGATCAGGTCAATGAAACTATGAGATTCTTCTATTAAATAGTGAAGAAACCTACAACTTGCAGTCAAACTATTATCATGTAGATTAATGAGTTTGTGACTTGTAAGAAAGCTATGACGAAACCTAGATTCCCTAAAATGGTTAGAGGCCATATATAGACTCAAATGTTTTAAATGGTTAGAGGCCATAAACCATACTCAATGTTTTGATGACAAAATTGAAATTTTGTTGATTTGCAAGAATAGTTTCACACCTATTGGTTGCAAGTTTGTTTTAAGGATAAAAACCATCAAACAAGAATTGTGTTCACACACAAAGCTAGATTAGTTGCTAAAGGTTACAAGCAAATTCATGGCATGGATTGTGTTGAAACCTCATGCATAATCGTAATGCTCAAGTCTATAATTCAAGCAATGATTGCATATTGGTACATATAGCAATTGGATGACAAAACGTATTCCTCAATCAAATGTTGGAATAAACTATGTACATGGTATGTCATAGGATTTGTGGATCCAAATAAATGCTTGAAAAAGAAAGCTAGCTTATGAAATCTAAAGTACAGATTTAAGCAAGCAATTGGGAATTAGAAATGTATTTTAGTGAAGCTAATAAGTATTTTAGTTTCATAAAATGTACATGATTCTTATAGATATATAAGAAGTGTAGTGGGAGTACATAAAAACTTATTTGGTCCTATGTGTATCACACACATATCTCTCTATTGTGAAATAACATTCAAATGCTAAATACTTAGATTTGAGATTATTCATCAATGACGGACCAAGGCGAAACTTAGTACATACTGGGTATTAAGATCTATTCACAAAGATCTTATGATATTGTTTTGGATTAAGTAAATGGCATTTACTAAATCAAACACGAAAGTCTCCATTGGAGATATTCGACCCATGTGAATAAATCTAAGTAAAGGATGTTTGAACTATGTATAAGCATTTACTAAGTTAAACATCAAAGGATCTAAATAAGATTCTTAACCTATATTATATGTCAAAGAATTTAGCTGGATTTAGTATCTACTGAAACTAGATAAGCTAAAGTTACATGAATAGAATTCAATTGGGAATTATTCTCCAAAAGAATTTATCATGTATGATATAATATGAGGATCGCCAAAAACGTATCGTATGACTTTAGGCATGACGAACATATACCAGTCTCTATTGATCTAAGTGAAGATCAACTAGATTGAGATCAAGAATACTTATGGTACTTGAAAAGGTACATAGGAATAGTTCTTGATTCAAGGAAATAAAGATATGCTAAATATTGATGCTACACGCATAAACACTGGCAAAGGATCAAGCAAGACCCTTTGGAGTTAACCATTGATAAGGACGAGCTATAGAGCATCGTGTTTTGAAATGGCAACATGGGTTGGAGACCATGAGTTGTTGCGTGGGAAATTAAAATATTAATTTCTATGTTCTAAGATACAGTTGGAAAGTCTTCCACATATCTGTGAACTGCTTGGATAAGTAAATCCAAACAAAGCATCACTAGCAACCTAAACAGTTGAAGTAAAAGTAATTATTGCCTAAGAAGCAATAAAACAGGGTTGTTTAAAGTTCTTCACTGAACTTGGGTAGATCACCTGTCTGCTGGCTCGATGGTTCTTCATTGAAAAATGCGTAGAACCACTCTTGAAGCAAGAAAAACGTCTGCTAACTTGATGGTTCTTCATTGCAAAATGAGTAATACCACCATCGAAGTAAGAAAGACTAGATCACATAATAAACAAACTCGAAAAGATCTTATCATCATATCTCGAAGAACATTCGATGAAAAGGATATTAAGATTGGCAAAGTATGATAACTAAACCTATGCAACAAGTGAGAAGCAACACTCACGTTGTAGCACTGGAAATCAAGCATAGCTTTGAATTCCATGAATTGTTTTAGAAGATGGGTTTGAGGCCCATGGTTATAAAACATTGGGGTTGAACATTTATCATATATGAAATGTATTTTCATATTCCATTTAATCTTGGTTTAGTATTAAATGATGAGTCCCTTCAAATTTGACGATATATTCAAGATAGACTGTCAGGACCAGTCCTGTGACTAAGAAATGTCTATCAAGTGAACTTGAATGTCAAAGGTTGAAAATGGTCCCTAGTCGGAGTTTTCTATAAAATTGGACGCATAGAAAACGTTAGACGATTAGAATGCAAGATGACTAGTAGTTCTGTTTCTTGAACTATGTGGACATGGCAATGTCATAATCATTTGCATAGATACTTACTTTGGGAAGACTAGTATCGGACAAGACCTATGAAACTTTACTGTAAGAGATGAAAGTCTGTCATAAGTAAATTTCATTAAATTATTAGACACTAAATCCTCAATACCTGAGTGATTTGAGATTACTTGTTTGAGAACTGGTTGCTTTGACGTTGACCAACCGTCGCACCGTAAAAGGAGGCTATAAAGGCAACGCTCAGGTAATCACCTATCAAACGAAGTCTAATCTCAAGATCGCAAGATTGGGATTGTCCTCCCATAAATCGGGATGAGATGCTTAAAAGTTGTACAAGGCCACTCGGAGAGCTAGAAACTGTGAAATGCATGGCCGTGCTCGGATGAATCATAGGCTATGATTATCTGTTTATTTGATCAGTTGAACTCTGAAACCGAGGAACACCTCTGGACATAATAAGGATGACAACTCTTACCTTATGTTCAAGAGCAAGCATCGAGCGACAAAGGAATTAGGAAATGCACACTTGTCCCTAAGGACAAGTGGGAGACTGAAGGAAATAATGCCCTTGGTCCAAGTATGCATTCTATGTTAAGTCTAATAAATGCGGTTCAGTATTAATTAACAAGTTAATAATTCAGTGAGATCAAGTGAGCTGAATGCCTAGCTAGAGGCCGCTTCAGTTCAAGTGGAATTAATGATATTAATCCACAGCTTACTCTTGACTGAACCCGTAGGGTCACACAAATAGTACGTAAACGGATCAAGTATTTAATGGCATTAAATACTCCATCTATGAATATTCGGAACCGACGGATCTTGGTTTCAGTGGGAGCTAAGATCGTCACAGGCAAGAAATGAATACTCCGGAAACGATGATATTGCCGGAAACGGAAATATGGATCGTATCGGAAATATGAATATTATCCAAGTCGTAGATGTTGCCGGAAACGGAAACATGGTACATATCGGAAAATATTATTGGAAATGGAAATATTACCAGAATCGGAAATATTGCCGGAAACGGAAATATTGTCAGAATCGGAAATATTACCGGAATCGGAAAATAATTCCGGAAACGGAAATATTAAATATTTGTTCGAAACGGAAATTAATTCCGGAATCGGAAATATTAAATATTGTTCGTATCGGAAATAAATTCCGGAACTGGAAATTTAATCGGAAGCGTATCGTACGAATTAGCATTGGACGAGGCCTGCCGGACGAAGGCCCAGCACGAAGCCGGGCCATCGCCCAGCAAGCACGCACGCCACAAGCCCAGCCAAGGCAGCGCCCAGGCCTACCGCAAGGCAGGCCCAGCGCGCGCCAAGGCCACGGATGCGTGGGCCGCGCTGCGTGGGCTGCTGCTCGCACGCGCATGGGCAGCCCTTGTGGCTGCCGTGTGTGTGTGAGTTTGTGCTCATGCGTGATTCCTAAATCTACAAGAGTCAGTGTATGATTAAATTTCTATTCCTAATTGGATAAATTAATTAAATAGAATTCATGTAGGATTCTAATTTCAATTAATTCGTATCCTACTAGGATTACGATTCCTTTTCCATAACTCTATAAATAAAGGCCTAGGGGTCATTATTTATACAACAAGTTTTAAGTATTCAAAACTAAGATTTTTTTAAGCAGAAAAATCAGCCAATATTCTTGCCTACCTAACCGAAAATATTAGAACCTTAAGGGCGATTCTAGTTGGTCAATCTTAAGGCGGATCCGGACGTGCTGTGGACTATCTACGGAGGGACGACACTTGGAGTCCTAAAGACTTGTTCTTGTTCGGTTCGGGCGCAGCTAGGGAAGGCACGCAACAAAGAGTATGCATCTAAACTATGCTAAATGATTATGTGTAAATAATATGTTTCCTGGCTTTATGGTTTTTCCGCATGATTTATGAACTGTCATATGAATCATAACCTAACAGTCGTGCCCTTGCTTACCTTTCTTGGGTCATGCTTACCTTGCTTGGGCCATGTCGTGCCCTTGCTTACCTTTCTTGGGTCATGCTTACCTTGCTTGGGCCATGTCGTGCCCTTGCTTACCTTTCTTGGGTCATGCTTACCTTGCTTGGGCCATGTCGTGCCCTTGCTTACCTTTCTTGGGTCATGCTTACCTTGCTTGGGCCATGTCGTGCCCTTGCTTACCTTTCTTGGGTCATGCTTACCTTGCTTGGGCCATGTCGTGCCCTTGCTTACCTTTCTTGGGTCATGCTTACCTTGCTTGGGCCATGTCGTGCCCTTGCTTACCTTTCTTGGGTCATGTCTTGCCTTGCTTGGGCCATGTCGTTCCCTTGCTTACCTTTCTTGGGTCATGCCTTGCCTTGCTTGGGCGATGTCGTGCCCTTGCTTACCTTTCTTGGGTCATGCTTACCTTGCTTGGGCCATGTCGTGCCCTTGCTTACCTTTCTTGGGTCATGCCTTGCCTTGCTTGGGCCATGTCGTGCCCTTGCTTACCTTTCTTAGGTCTTGCTTACCTTGTTTGGGCCATGTCGTGCCCTTGCTTACCTTTCTTGGGTCATGCTTACCTTGCTTGGGCCATGTCGTGCCCTTGCTTACCTTTCTTGGGTCATGCTTACCTTGCTTGGGCCATGTCGTACCCTTGCTTACCTTTCTAGGGTCATGCCTTGCCTTGCTTGGGCCATGTCGTGCCCTTGCTTACCTTTATTGGGTCATGCCTTGCCTTGCTTGGGACATGTCGTGCCCATGCTTACCTTTCTTGGGTCATGCCTTGCCTTGCTTGGGACATGTCGTGCCCTTGCTTACCTTTCTTGGGTCATGCCTTGCCTTGCTTGGGCCATGTCGTGCCCTTGCTTACCTTTCTTGGGTCATGCTTACCTTGTTTGGGCCATGTCGTGCCCTTGCTTACCTTTCTTGGTCATGCCTTGCCTTGCTTGGCCATGTCGTGCCCTTGCTTACCTATCTTGGGTCATGCCTTGCCTTGCTTGGGCCATGTCGTGCCCTTGCTTACCTTTCTTGGGTCATGCCTTGCCTTGCTTGGGCCATGTCGTGCCCTTGCTTACCTTTCTTGGGTCATGCCTTGCCTTGCTTGGGCCATGTCGTGCCCTTGCTTACCTTTCTTGGGTCATGCTTCCCTTGCTTGGGCCATGTCGTGCCCTTGCTTACCTTTCTTGGGTCATGCCTTGCCTTGCTTGGCCATGTCGTGCCCTTGCTTACCTTTCTTGGGTCATGCCTTGCCTTGCTTGGGCCTAGTCGTGCCCTTGCTTGCCTTTCTTGGGTCATGCTTACCTTGCTCTGGCCATGTCGTGCCCTTGCTTACCTTTCTTGGGTCATGCCTTGCCTTGCTTGGGCCATGTCGTGCCCTTGCTTACCTTTCTTGGGTCATGCTTACCTTGCTTGGGCCATGTCGTGCCCTTGCTTACCTTTCTTGGGTCATGCCTTGCCTTGCTTGGGCCATGTCGTGCCCTTGCTTACCTTTCTTGGGTCATGCCTTGCCTTGCTTGGGCCAAGTCGTGCCCTTGCTTGGCTTTCTTGGGTCATGCTTACCTTGCTTGGGCCATGTCGTGCCCTTGCTTACCTTTCTTGGGTCATGCCTTGCATTGCTTGGGCCATGTCGTGCCCTTGCTTACCTTTCTTGGGTCATGCTTCCCTTGCTTGGGCCATGTCGTGCCCTTGCTTACCTTTCTTGGGTCATGCCTTGCCTTGCTTGGGCCATGTCGTGCCCTTGCTTGCCTTTCTTGGGTCATGCCTTGCCTTGCTTGGGCCATGTCGTGCCCTTGCTTACCTTTCTTGGGTCATGCTTCCCTTGCTTGGGCCAAGTCGTGCCCTTGCTTACCTTTCTTGGGTCATGCTTACCTTGCTTGGGCCATGTCGTGCCCTTGCTTACCTTTCTTGGGTCATGCCTTGCCTTGCTTGGGCCATGTCGTGCCCTTGCTTACCTTTCTTATGTCTTGCTTACCTTGTTTGGGCCATGTCGTGCCCTTGCTTACCTATCTTGGGTCATGCTTACCTTGCTTGGGCCATGTCGTGCCCTTGCTTACCTTTCTTGGGTCATGCTTACCTTGCTTGGGCCATGTCGTACCCTTGCTTACCTTTCTAGGGTCATGCCTTGCCTTGCTTGGGCCATGTCGTGCCCTTGCTTACCTTTATTGGGTCATGCCTTGCCTTGCTTGGGACATGTCGTGCCCATGCTTACCTTTCTTGGGTCATGCCTTGCCTTGCTTGGGACATGTCGTGCCCTTGCTTACCTTTCTTGGGTCATGCCTTGCCTTGCTTGGGCCATGTCGTGCCCTTGCTTACCTTTCTTGGGTCATGCTTACCTTGTTTGGGCCATGTCGTGCCCTTGCTTACCTTTCTTGGTCATGCCTTGCCTTGCTTGGCCATGTCGTGCCCTTGCTTACCTATCTTGGGTCATGCCTTGCCTTGCTTGGGCCATGTCGTGCCCTTGCTTACCTTTCTTGGGTCATGCCTTGCCTTGCTTGGGCCATGTCGTGCCCTTGCTTACCTTTCTTGGGTCATGCCTTGCCTTGCTTGGGCCATGTCGTGCCCTAGCTTACCTTTCTTGGGTCATGCTTCCCTTGCTTGGGCCATGTCGTGCCCTTGCTTACCTTTCTTGGTTCATGCCTTGCCTTGCTTGGCCATGTCGTGCCCTTGCTTACCTTTCTTGGGTCATGCCTTGCCTTGCTTGGGCCAAGTCGTGCCCTTGCTTGCCTTTCTTGGGTCATGCTTACCTTGCTTGGGCCATGTCGTGCCCTTGCTTACCTTTCTTGGGTCATGCTTACCTTGCTTGGGCCATGTCGTGCCCTTGCTTACCTTTCTTGGGTCATGCTTACCTTGCTTGGGCCATGTCGTGCCCTTGCTTACCTTTCTTGGGTCATGCTTACCTTGCTTGGGCCATGTCGTGCCCTTGCTTACCTTTCTTGGGTCATGCTTACCTTGCTTGGGCCATGTCGTGCCCTTGCTTACCTTTCTTGGGTCATGTCTTGCCTTGCTTGGGCCATGTCGTTCCCTTGCTTACCTTTCTTGGGTCATGCCTTGCCTTGCTTGGGCGATGTCGTGCCCTTGCTTACCTTTCTTGGGTCATGCTTACCTTGCTTGGGCCATGTCGTGCCCTTGCTTACCTTTCTTGGGTCATGCCTTGCCTTGCTTGGGCCATGTCGTGCCCTTGCTTACCTTTCTTAGGTCTTGCTTACCTTGTTTGGGCCATGTCGTGCCCTTGCTTACCTTTCTTGGGTCATGCTTACCTTGCTTGGGCCATGTCGTGCCCTTGCTTACCTTTCTTGGGTCATGCTTACCTTGCTTGGGCCATGTCGTACCCTTGCTTACCTTTCTAGGGTCATGCCTTGCCTTGCTTGGGCCATGTCGTGCCCTTGCTTACCTTTATTGGGTCATGCCTTGCCTTGCTTGGGACATGTCGTGCCCATGCTTACCTTTCTTGGGTCATGCCTTGCCTTGCTTGGGACATGTCGTGCCCTTGCTTACCTTTCTTGGGTCATGCCTTGCCTTGCTTGGGCCATGTCGTGCCCTTGCTTACCTTTCTTGGGTCATGCTTACCTTGTTTGGGCCATGTCGTGCCCTTGCTTACCTTTCTTGGTCATGCCTTGCCTTGCTGGGCCATGTCGTGCCCTTGCTTACCTATCTTGGGTCATGCCTTGCCTTGCTTGGGCCATGTCGTGCCCTTGCTTACCTTTCTTGGGTCATGCCTTGCCTTGCTTGGGCCATGTCGTGCCCTTGCTTACCTTTCTTGGGTCATGCCTTGCCTTGCTTGGGCCATGTCGTGCCCTTGCTTACCTTTCTTGGGTCATGCTTCCCTTGCTTGGGCCATGTCGTGCCCTTGCTTACCTTTCTTGGGTCATGCCTTGCCTTGCTTGGCCATGTCGTGCCCTTGCTTACCTTTCTTGGGTCATGCCTTGCCTTGCTTGGGCCAAGTCGTGCCCTTGCTTGCCTTTCTTGGGTCATGCTTACCTTGCTTGGGCCATGTCGTGCCCTTGCTTACCTTTCTTGGGTCATGCCTTGCCTTGCTTGGGCCATGTCGTGGCCTTGCTTACCTTTCTTGGGTCATGCTTACCTTGCTTGGGCCATGTCGTGCCCTTGCTTACCTTTCTTGGGTCATGCCTTGCCTTGCTTGGGCCATGTCGTGGCCTTGCTTACCTTTCTTGGGTCATGCCTTGCCTTGCTTGGGCCAAGTCGTGCCCTTGCTTGGCTTTCTTGGGTCATGCTTACCTTGCTTGGCCCATGTCGTGCCCTTGCTTACCTTTCTTGGGTCATGCCTTGCCTTGCTTGGGCCATGTCGTGCCCTTGCTTACCTTTCTTGGGTCATGCTTCCCTTGCTTGGGCCATGTCGTGCCCTTGCTTACCTTTCTTGGGTCATGCCTTGCCTTGCTTGGGCCATGTCGTGCCCTTGCTTGCCTTTCTTGGGTCATGCCTTGCCTTGCTTGGGCCATGTCGTGCCCTTGCTTACCTTTCTTGGGTCATGCTTCCCTTGCTTGGGCCAAGTCGTGCCCTTGCTTACCTTTCTTGGGTCATGCTTGCCTTGCTTGGGCCATGTCGTGCCCTTGCTTACCTTTCTTGGGTCATGCTTACCTTGCTTGGGCCATGTCGTGCCCTTGCTTGCCTTTCTTGGGTCATGCCTTGCCTTGCTTGGGCCATGTCGTGCCCTTGCTTACCTTTCTTGGGTCATGCCTTGCCTTGCTTGGGCCATGTCGTGCCCTTGCTTACCTTTCTTGGGTCATGCCTTGCCTTGCTTGGGCCAAGTCGTGCCCTTGCTTGCCTTTCTTGGGTCATGCTTACCTTGCTTGGGCCATGTCGTGCCCTTGCTTACCTTTCTTGGGTCATGCCTTGCCTTGCTTGGACCATGTCGTGCCCTTGCTTACCATTCTTGGGTCATGCTTCCCTTGCTTGGGCCATGTCGTGCCCTTGCTTACCTTTCTTGGGTCATGCCTTGCCTTGCTTGGGCCATGTCGTGCCCTTGCTTGCCTTTCTTGGGTCATGTCTTGCCTTGCTTGGGCCATGTCGTGCCCTTGCTTACCTTTCTTGGGTCATGCTTCCCTTGCTTGGGCCATGTCGTGCCCTTGCTTACCTTTCTTGGGTCATGCCTTGCCTTGCTTGGGCCATGTCGTGCCCTTGCTTACCTTTCTTGGGTCATGCCTTGCCTTGCTTGGGCCATGTCGTGCCCTTGCTTACCTTTCTTGGGTCATGCCTTGCCTTGCTTGGGCCATGTCGTGCCCTTGCTTGCCTTTCTTGGGTCATGCCTTGCCTTGCTTGGGCCATGTCGTGCCCTTGCTTACCTTTCTTGGGTCATGCCTTGCCTTGCTTGGGCCATGTCGTGCCCTTGCTTACCTTTCTTGGGTAATGCCTTGCCTTGCTTGGGCCATGTCGTGCCCTTGCTTGCCTTTCTTGGGTCATGCTTACCTTGCTTGGGCCATGTCGTGCCCTTGCTTACCTTTCTTGGGTCATGCCTTGCCTTGCTTGGGCCAAGTCGTGCCCTTGCTTGCCTTTCTTGGGTCATGCTTACCTTGCTTGGGCCATGTCGTGCCCTTGCTTACCTTTCTTGGGTCATGCCTTGCCTTGCTTGGGCCATGTGGTGCCCTTGCTTACCTTTCTTGGGTCATGCTTCCCTTGCTTGGGCCATGTCGTGCCCTTGCTTACCTTTCTTGGGTCATGCCTTGCCTTGCTTGGGCCATGTCGTGCCCTTGCTTGCCTTTCTTGGGTCATGCCTTGCCTTGCTTGGGCCATGTCGTGCCCTTGCTTACCTTTCTTGGGTCATGCTTCCCTTGCTTGGGCCATGTCGTGCCCTTGCTTACCTTTCTTGGGTCATGCCTTGCCTTGCTTGGGCCATGTCGTGCCCTTGCTTACCTTTCTTGGGTCATGCCTTGCCTTGCTTGCCTTTCTTGGGTCATGCTTACCTTGCTTGGGCCATGTCGTGCCCTTGCCTACCTTTCTTGGGTCATGCCTTGCCTTGCTTGGGCCATGTCGTGCCCTTGCTTACCTTTCTTGGGTCATGCCTTGCCTTGCTTGGGCCATGTCGTGCCCTTGCTTGGCTTTCTTGGGTCATGCCTTGCCTTGCTTGGGTCATGTCGTGGCCTTGCTTGCCTTTCTTGGGTCATGCCTTGCCTTGCTTAGGCCATGTCGTGCCCTTGCCTGCCTTTCTTTGGTCATGCCTTGCCTTGCTTGGGCCATGTCGTGCCCTTGCTTGCCTTTCTTGGGCCATGTCGTGCCTTTGCTTGCCTTTCTTGGGTCATGCTTTGCCTTGTTTGGGCCATGTCGTGCCCTTGCTTGCCTTTCTTGGGTCATGTCTTGCCTTGCTTGGGCCATGTCGTGCCCTTGCTTGCCTTTCTTGGGTCATGGATTGCCTTGCTTGGGCCATGTCGTGCCCTTGCTTGCCTTTCTTGGGTCATGCATTGCTTTGCTTGGGCCATGTCGTGCCCTTGCTTGCCTTTCTTGGGTCATACCTTGCCTTGCTTGGGCCATGTCATGCCCTTGCTTAGAGCCAACAAATTTTTTTTCAAAAAAAAATTTTTTTTAATATTTTTTTTGAATTTTTTTAGAATTTTTTTGAATTTTTTTTTTTTTTCAAAAAAATAATTTTTCGCGTCAAATCCGGTCTCGGACAAAAAATTATGCGTCAAATCCGTCGAATGATCCAAAATTTTCAATCCGTCTAATGTCATGGGCATGTGTGGTGTCGTAGGGGGGCCGACCATGCCCAACGGTGCCCACAAGAGAGTTTTAAGCCAACCTTGACCATCCATCCTTCCACTCTCACCCCCCCTATAGAGGTTTATTTTGAATTAGTTAAATTTTCCTAGTGAACACCCAAGTGACAGTAACATAATAATGGCTCAAAACTTGAGTTTTTGTCATAATAATGCCCCGTTTTTTTGTTGGAAAACCTTATATGGGCATTAAGCTTAATTTTCATGATTTTTTTTTTTCAAAAAAATTATTTTTTGTTTTCCGAAAATAGGGAAAATAGGGGTAAAAACGGGAAAAATAAGGGAAAAATTCAAAAAAATCTCAAAAAAATCCTAAAAAATCCCAAAAAATTCAAAAAAATCCCAAAAATTATTGGTGTTGAAATGTTTTATTTTTGGACCTAGGGGGGTGCCCGTGTGGTCCCGGATTGCTATTTTAGGGGTAAAAACGGGGAAAATCCCAAAAAATTCAAAAAAATCCCAAAAAATCCGAAAAAATAGGAAAAGACATATAAATATATATAGAAAACATTGGTGTTGAAATTTTTTATTTTGGGACCTCGGGGGGTGCCCGTGTGGTCCCAGGTTGCTATTTTTGGAAAGTTTTCGGGAAAATTCATTCATAGTGGTCATTATTGTGCATGTGGTCCGATCGTTTTGCCTTGGGCCATGCCTTGGGTCCGATTGTTGTGCCTTGGGCCATGCCTTTCCCTTGCGTGCTTATGGATGCCATGCCCTTGGTCCATGTCAATGCGATCGTTAGGAATGCAACACAGAAAACCGTCACTCGCCCAAGGCCTGTATAGCACTTGGAGCAAACACTGAAGAGGTTTATCGGCGTGCGGTTCACGGAGCCCGCCAGCTAAAAAAACCAAACACCACTCACACGGGTAGCGTACCGCTTGGCCAAGAAACAACGAGCTTGCATCCCACGACCACAAAGTGGCCGCAAGGATGGGCTAGATGTCCCCCGACTAGCACCGTTTGACGTGAAAGAAACAAACAAATCGAGGCGGGACAACACTGGCTAAGGTTAGCTAACACAACGTCAACTAGAATTGGACTGCACCCACATGCCGCTTGATATCGCCCGCATCCGGGAACGGTCCGCATCGAGTTTCCGAAACATTAGCACACTAAAGCCAAAAGGGACAAGAGGTTTGTTCAAAGATCGACGACGAGATTTAGTCCGCTCTCTAGTGTGCTGCTTGGTCCTCTGCCCGCACACAAGAACAGTCCGAATCCGGTCATCGAGGCCCAAGCTCCCCTCGACTATAGTACCCGTTCCAGGTTTGCTCGAAGGAACGACGACGAGATTTAGTATGCTCTTGTGTGCTTCTTGGTCCGTTGCTCGCACACTAGAACACACCGCATCCGATCATGGATTCCCAAGCTCCCCTACAATACCTACGAGGTTTGTTCGAAGGACGACGTCAATTAGATTTTAGTCCGCGCTCGTGGGCTGCTCGGTCCGCTGCCCGCAAGAACAGACCGCATCCGGTCGACAAGTCCCAAACTCCCCTCCGCTAACCCATCCGAGAGACGACCGCGGGACCATTGCGGCATACGAAAAAACGAGGTCAAGTCGGGACGTTAGCCGTA
Organism: Spinacia oleracea; assembly: GCF_020520425.1. Classification (NCBI taxonomy): domain Eukaryota; kingdom Viridiplantae; phylum Streptophyta; class Magnoliopsida; order Caryophyllales; family Amaranthaceae; genus Spinacia; species Spinacia oleracea. The sequence continues at coordinate 45,520 of NW_026614349.1, forward strand.
TTGCGGGCCAAATCCACCACCGTCATCCCCCGACTTTACGGAGCCGAAAAATTCCCTCAATGCATCGTTGGATTTTTTTTTTCTGAACAACGAAAACTCAAGGTCAAGTCGGTACTATGGCCGTGTCGCAGGCCAATTCCACAACCGGCATCCCCCGAAATACTACGTCAATCGAACCGTAACACCTTTCTTTGCTTACCTTGCTTGGGATATGCCTTGCCATCCCTTCCTCTTGCCTTTCTTTGCCACGACTTTCCCTTGCTTACCTTGCTTGGGCCATGCCTTGCCACGACTTGCCCTTACATGCCTTTCTTTGCCACGACTTGCCCTTGCTTGCCTTGCTTGGGCATGGCGTGCCCTTACTTACCTTTCATGGGTCATGCCTACCTTGTTTGGGCCATGTCGTGCCCTTGCTTACCTTTCTTGGGTCATGCCTTGCCTTGCTTGGGACATGTCGTGCCTTGCTTACCTTTCTTGGGTCATGCTTACCTTGCTTGGGCCATGTCGTGCCCTTTCTTACCTTTCTTGGGTCATGCCTTGCCTTGTTTGGGCCATGTCGTGCCCTTGCTTACCTTTCTTGGGTCATGCTTACCTTGCTTGGGCCATGTCGTGCCCTTGCTTACCTTTCTTGGGTCATGCTTACCTTGCTTGGGCCATGTCGTGCCCTTGCTTACCTTTCTTGGGTCATGCCTTGCCTTGCTTGGGCCATGTCGTTCCCTTGCTTACCTTTCTTGGGTCATGCCTTGCCTTGCTTGGGCGATGTCGTGCCCTTGCTTACCTTTCTTGGGTCATGCTTACCTTGCTTGGGCCATGTCGTGCCCTTGCTTACCTTTCTTGGGTCATGCCTTGCCTTGCTTGGGCCATGTCGTGCCCTTGCTTACCTTTCTTGGGTCTTGCTTACCTTGTTTGGGCCATGTCGTGCCCTTGCTTACCTTTCTTGGGTCATGCTTACCTTCCTTGGGCCATGTCGTGCCCTTGCTTACCTTTCTTGGGTCATGCCTTGCCTTGTTTGGGCCATGTCGTGCCCTTGCTTACCTTTCTTGGGTCTTGCTTACCTTGTTTGGGCCATGTCCTGCCCTTGCTTACCTTTCTTGGGTCATGCTTACCTTGTTTGGGCCATGTCGTGCCCTTGCTTACCTTTCTTGGGTCATGCCTTGCCTTGCTTGGGCCATGTCCTGCCCTTGCTTACCTTTCTTGGGTCTTGCTTACCTTGTATGGGGCATGTCGTGTCCTTGCTTACCTTTCTTGGGTCATGCCTTGCCTTGCTTGGGCCATGTCGTGCCCTTGCTTACCTTTCTTGGGTCATGCTTACCTTGCTTGGGCCATGTCGTGCCCTTGCTTACCTTTCTTGGGTCATGCCTTGCCTTGCTTGGGCCATGTCGTGCCCTTGCTTACCTTTCTTGGGTCATGCTTACCTTGCTTGGGCCATGTCGTGCCCTTGCTTACCTTTCTTGGGTCATGCTTACCTTGCTTGGGCCATGTCGTGCCTTTGCTTACCTTTCTTGGGTCATGCCTTGCCTTGCTTGGGCCATGTCGTGCCCTTGCTTAACTTTCTTGGGTCATGCTTACCTTGCTTGGGCCATGTCGTGCCCTTGCTTACCTTTCTTGGGTCATGCCTTTGTAGGAACATATAGATGCATAAAGCGGAATTTCAGTAAACAATTTCCTAACATCTATCTCAGGATCACATGCATAACAATAATATAGATCAGATTAAGTCGAAAGAATAATCACCTTTGTAGCGTGTTCTCCCGTTCGTATGCAAGCTTCAAAGATCTTAGAGCCCCACTTGTTGCTCCTCTACTTAGTCCACAAGCACCAATTGAATCCCACGTATGCTAGTACGGAAGAGAACGATCACGATCAATCTCTTGCTTTGTTTGGGAAGAACGGCGTTTCAGAGAAATAGAATTAGGGTTTTTGTGTTTTCCTTTTTGTCAGATATTGAATGAACGTGATTTCTAAATCCCTGACATTATAACTATTATAATGTGAGAGTTTTAGGTTAACACAAAACCAAAGCCCAACATTCTTTCCCTTAATAGACCGGTTGCCATCGGGCCTTTTGGGCCCATTCCAATTAGTGCTTATATGTGTGACCTTATAGGATTAAATTATTTTAGTTGTAGGTCCAATCAATATTGTCCTACTAATCACATTTATTCTCTAGCAAGCAAATATGATTACTAAAATAATTAACGTATTATCTTCATAATTAATTCCTATTTGTATTTAGTAATTGCCGGAAATGTCTAAGGACATAATTCCTTCAATCTCCCACTTGTCCGAAGACAAGAAAGCAATGCTAAATTCCTTAAGTCTCTTAATGCCAAAATTTGATAACACACTGTTATTCTCAAATTCTAGTTTCTTGATCGCCGAGTTCGAACTGTTCAAATAAAGATTAACATTTTAATCCCATTCCGCATGGCCATGCAATTTTTCAGTTCTCGCTCATCAAGAGGCCCAGACACCATTCCTATCAAATAGGAGGACTTATTCACTCTTGTATGACCATAACTCCCACTCAATTCTTAGCCCACCTGATCACTGCTTTTATAACCTCCTTTTACGGCGCGGCGTTTAACAGAGTCAAGGTTAAACTAATTGTCTCATGGTTATTAAGACATACTCATGTCTAAGGAATCCACTAAATATAGAATTTTGATTCTACTTTTAGAATCTAGTTAGGTCAAGTCTCAATGCATCAAGTACACATCCATATAATCAATTAGACATCCCTATGTCTCCATAGCCCATGGAACTGCACTATCAATTAATTACATGCTAGTCTTCTCATAAATCACTTATGTCCAATTTAGTGATTCAGACTAGGGACTTAATAAGTTGTGATTTCAGTTCACTTTATAGGGTTCCATTATCAAAACGTTTTCGATAATCCTATTTGAAAAACACAAGTTATTTGGACATTTTATTTAATACTAAACCAAACAATTAAATAAGAATGAACTTTTATTGATAAACATTCAAAACATAATAAATGTCTTTACAATTGTAAACATAAAGTAAACAAACTAAAGCCATTCTCCCATATGCCTAAGCCCCATAGACCTAGTATGACTCTCATGCTTAGGTTGAGCAAGCGGTTTAGTCAGAGGATCAGCCACGTTATCCTCAGTATGAACCTTGCTTACTTTCACATCCCCTCTTTCAACGATCTCTCGAATAAGATGGAATTTCCTGAGCACATGTTTGGATTTTTGGTGCGATCTGGGTTCCTTGGACTGGGAAATGGCACCATTGTTGTCACAATACAACTCAATGCCATTTTCAATGCTAGGAACTACACCAAGTTCACTAATGAACTTTTTGATCCAAACAGCTTCTTTTGCTGCATCACTTGCTGCAATATACTCAGCCTCTGTTGTAGAATCTGCGATGGTACTCTGCTTAGAACTCTTCCAGCTCACAGCCCCTCCATTTAGACAAAAAATGAAACCAGATTGTGATCGGAAATCATCTTTGTCACTTTGGAAGCTTGCATCGGTGTATCCAGTGGCAACCAACTCATTATCTCCACCATAGACCAAGAAATCATCCTTAGTCCTTCTTAAGTACTTAAGGATATTCTTTGCTGCCATCCAGTGCGCCTCTCCTGGGTTTGACTGGTATCTGCTGCACATACTCAAAGCATATGCAACATCCGGTCGAGTGCATACCATGGCATACATAATGGACCCTACTGCAGAGGCATAAGGAACATTACTCATGCGCTTGACCTCATCAGGTGTCGAAGGACACTGAGTCTTGCCAAGTGAAATGCCATGTTGCATGGGAATGAAACCTCTTTTGGAGTTTTCCAGTTTGAACCTTGCAAGAACCTTATCAATATAAGTCTCTTGGCTAAGTCCAATCAGCCTTTTGGATCTATCTCTATGGATCCTTATTCCCAAGATGTATTCAGCTTCTCCTAGGTCTTTCATGGAAAAACAACTTTTAAGCCATTCCTTGACTGACTCAAGCATGGTCTTGTCGTTTCCTATGAGAAGTATGTCATCCACATACAAGACTAGGAAAGCAATACTACTCCCACTCAACTTCTTGTATATACAAGATTCCTCTTCATTTCTGAGGAAGCCAAAAGATTTGACTGCCTCATCAAATCTGAGGTTCCAACTCCAGGATGCTTGCTTAAGCCCATAAATGGACTTCTTAAGTTTGCAAACTTTTCTTGGACTGTTTGGATCTTCAAAACCTTGTGGTTGTGTCATGTACACATCCTCTTTCAAGAACCCATTCAAGAAAGCGGTTTTGACGTCCATCTGCCAGATCTCATAGTCATGAAAGGCAGCAATCGCAAGAATTATCCTAATGGATTTCAGCATGGCTACTGGTGAGAAGGTTTCATCATAGTCAATACCATGACAGTCCTACTAGACCTACGTTGGGGTACAACAGGAGAAGTTTCCACCTCATTAGGTTGAGGGACTTCGCATGGATTATCTCCAAGTGGGACGGTAGAAGGCGCATGAATGGAATGCACCGCCTCCTGAGCATTTTCATGCTGGGTCGTCTCTGACGAGGTGTGAACCTCATCCATTTGTTGCTCATCTCGAATTTCTTCGAGATATACATTACTCCCACTTGTTTTTCTGGAAATAAACTCCTTTTCCAGAAAGACACCATCGCGAGCAACAAACACTTTGTTTTCGCTTTGGTTGTAGAAGTAGTATCCCTTAGTCTGTTTTGGGTAACCCACAAAAAGACACTTATCGGACTTGGGTGAAAGCTTATCAGAAAGTAAACGTTTTACATAAACTTCACAACCCCATGTCCTTAGAAAAGACAATTTCGGAACTTTTCCAGTCCACATCTCATATGGCGTCTTTTCTACTGCTTTGGACGGAGCTCTGTTGAGTGTGAATGCCGTTGTTTCAAGCGCAAATCCCCAAAATGAGGCAGGAAGGTTAGCAAGACTCATCATGGACTGAACCATATCTAATAGAGTTCGGTTCCTTCTTTCGGAAACCCCATTCAATTGTGGTGTCCCTGGTGGAGTCAATTGCGAAAGTATTCCACAATCTTTCAAATGATCACCAAACTCTTGAGATAAATATTCACCACCACGATCGGATCGCAATGCTTTAATTTTCTTTCCAAGTTGGTTTTGTACTTCATTTTGGAATTCCTTGAACTTTTCAAAGGATTCCGACTTATGTCGCATGAGGTAAACATATCCAAATCTGCTCACATCATCAGTAAAAGTAATGAAATACCCGTACCCTCCCCTAGCCAAAGTACTCATAGGTCCGCACACATCAGTATGTATGAGGGCTAAAAGATCATTGGCCCTTTCACTTGAGCCTGTGAAAGGAGATTTTGTCATTTTCCCCATTAAGCAAAACTCACATACTTCAAATGATTCAAAATCAAATGATTTGAGAATTCCATCCTTATGAAGTTTCTCTATGCGCTTTGAGCTTATGTGGCCTAATCGACAATGCCATAGGTAAGTAGGGTTCAAATCATTTGGTTTGTGTTTCTTGTTTTCTATGTGATAGATATGGTTTTGTAAGTCTAGTACATACAAACCATTTGATAATTTAGCAGAGACATAGAACATACCATTCAAATATGCTGAACAACAATTATTCATAATTTGAAATGAAAAACCTTCCGAATCCAAAATCGGAATAGAAATTATGTTCTTGGTAATAACTGGAACGTAATAACAATTATAAAGTTCTAATATTAAACCAGAAGGCAAGCGTAAACTATAATCTCCTACAGCTAAAGCAGCAACTCTTGCTCCATTGCCTACTCGGAGATCCACTTCGCCTTTTCTCAAGCTCCTACTTCTTTTTAGTCCCTGCACATTACCAATAATGTGAGATCCACAAGCGGTATCAAATACCCAAGAAGCAGTTGTAGCTAAATTAACTTCTATGACATAGATACCTGAAGTTAAAGCACCAGTCTTCTTATCCTCCAGATATTTGGGGCAGTTCCTCTTCCAATGACCAATCTTGTGGCAGTGGTAGCACTCATGTTGAGCAGCTACCTTAGCCTTGGGAGTGGCCTTTGGCTTGGTTGAAGAGTTCTCATTGGCAACTACCTTGCCCTTGTTCTTCTTCATGGGAGCCCATTTCTTCTTGAACTGCTTACCTTTACTAACCATTAGAACATCCTTATGTTTAGGTTTACTTGGTAAGTTTCTCTCAGCCTGAATTAGTGAACCATGCAACTCTTGCAGGGTAGCCTCCCCTCCTTGCATGTAGAAGGTCAACTTAAAGTTATGAAAATCTTTCGGCAAGGATCTGATGACTATGTCAGTTGCCAGGTCCTTAGGATAAGGGAAACCCAATTTCTCCATGGTCTGAAAATGTCCAATCAAATCGAACACATGCGGACCAACGGGCTTCCCCTCTTCCAACTTGGAATCCAGAAGTTTGCAGTTTGCTTCAAATCTCTCCAATCTAGCATTTTTCTGAAACAAAGTTTTCAGTTGCTGGATTATGCTGTAGGCATCCAGACCATCAAAACGTTTTTGATACTCTGGTTCCATGCAAGCAAGCATCAAGCATGTTACTTGCAAGGAGTTATCCTCTAGAGTTTGTCTAGCTCGCTTTTGAGCTGCAGTAGCATTTTCTGGCAAGGGTTCAGGGAGAGGATTGTCAAGAACACTTTCTTTTCCTTCCGCTCTGAGAACAATTCTCACAGCCATTTGCCATTGTAGGAAGTTGGTAGCATTCAGTTTGTCTTTTTCAATTAGAGGGCGCAAGTTAAAAGTAGAGTTGTTTGCACCAGACATGATAACTACAATAAAAAGTAAAGCAAGATTCAATATAATGTTTATCAAAAGTAGCAATTAAACAAATTCAATTCACTACTACCCTTTATTCAAAATTAGAAGTCCCCATTGAATAAAGAATTAACCAAGATCCCCTCCCACTACAATTAAACGGACTTTGGCCCTGCTACTTTAATTTATAGTATTCGAGGTAAGTAAACATTTTACTAATTATAACTGATTATAACTCTTGGTAGACAGGTTAACAACTCTTTGTATTTTCCTATCTCTTAGCTTCAAAACCCAAAACTTTGTCTTTTGATAGTTTTGTTGAGTTAAACCAAACATTAACATGTAAGTTTCAAAAAACCTACCCTACTATCCCCGGAATTATAAGCAACACCCTGCTTTGGCAGAACCTATTACTCATGATCTAAGGCTTTATAGGTGTTGTATGGAAAAGCACTTAAACTCAATATTATTTTGGGACCTAAGTTTACTATGTTGGTTAATTAAAAGTGAACACATTGCTTTAAATAACCACATACATAAACTCAATAAGCATTTTAAGGCAATATAAAATGCATAAAAATAAATGTGATCCTAGTATGGCCCCTAAAAAATAAGCTCAAATCTTCTTGGGTTCCTGTTCATCTTTCTTGGATCTCCATCCTTGAATTTTTGATTGAACCTTCTTACTTCATCGAACTCATAATACGAACTTTATAATCTAATTTAAACTTTTAAATTAAATTACAACAATACAGAACGATGCGCAGATCGTATTTCAAAATTTACAAGAATACAAAACGATACGCAAATCGTATTTTCTATCCTATTTTGGGCCATACTAGTCACTTGCCTGTAACAAAATATCATAATATTCCATACACGCATATAATATTAAAATATATTAGACAAAAATTATTTACTTATTAACTATTAATAAGCAAATAACATTTCCAAAATAATACTAAAAACTTAAACAATTTAAGTTTAACATTATTTTAATTCAATTACTATTTAAATATGGCTAGAATAATCTCATTAATCTAGAATTTGCATTCATTGAAAATTACGAATTATGCTCAAAACGAAGATCTGATTTTCCAATTTTAAAAAAAAATCAAATTACTCAAACTTTTTGGAAATTAATTGTATGAAAAATCCCCTTTCTTCTTTTCCCTTTTTTTTTTTTTTTTTTTTTTTATTGTTTTAAAGCAAGAGAACAGCAGGCAGGCATGAGACCCGCCCCTGCCTCGCCGGAACGCCGCCCTAATTATCCCTCCACCGTGGCTCCACCGTCGCGGGTGGTGGCCACCCAGCCATGGAGGTTGTTATTTTAATTTGGGTAACAATTACCTAAATTAAATTAATCTTTATTCAACTTTTGTTAAAGATTAACAATTTAATTAGGGTTTAATTATCCGAAAATAATGGCAAAAAATTTTGAATAAATTAACAATCCTTAAACTGAATTTTAGGGTTGTTAGAAGTTAGATTTCAATTTAAACTCTTTATTAAAATTAAATCTAACAAGAATTCAAAATTTAAGGCATAATTATCTCATTTTATTCAAATAATTCAAGAAAATAACAATTATAATCCGAAAAATTCGAATTAAATTACCAGGAAGATGTATTGAATTTTCTTAACAAATAAAATCAAAAATTTTAATTGTTATCCTTAAATTTTATGATTAATCGAATTAAACATAAAAATTAACCAAATTCAATAATTAATATACAAAAATTCCGAAAATTAGTTAAAAAATTACCAAAAAATTTCGGCTATTGTATAAAAATTAGTGGATAATCAGTAGATTTATTTAACAAATTAAAAATCAAATCTTTAATTGTTAACAAATTATTAACAATTAAATAATTTCAAATCTGACGAATTTAATTTTTAAAAAATCCGAAATTTTTTATGAGATATTAACTGTTAATTTCGAACCTGTGATAAAAATTTCGGAATTTTATAAATTTATTTTGAGCAAAAATTAATTAAATCACGATTTAATGATTCCAATCAATTAATATCATATATTAATTTTGCAAATTCAAGCCATAAATAAATCTTCCCTTAATTGAATCAAAATAATAATGTTGCATACAATCATGATCATAAAATATTATGCAAGAGGCTAAAACCGATACCACTGTAGGAACATATAGATGCATAAAGCGGAATTTCAGGAAATAATTTCCTAACATCTATCACAGGATCACATGCATAACAATAATATAGATCAGATTAAGTCGAAAGAATAATCACCTTTGTAGCGTGTTCTCCCGTTCGTATGCAAGCTTCAAAGATCTTAGAGCCCCACTTGTTGCTCCTCTACTTAGTCCACAAGCACCAATTGAATCCCACGTATGCTAGTACGGAAGAGAACGATCACGATCAATCTCTTGCTTTGTTTGGGAAGAACGGCGTTTCAGAGAAATAGAATTAGGGTTTTTGTGTTTTCCTTTTTGTCAGATATTGAATGAACGTGATTTCTAAATCCCTGACATTATAACTATTATAATGTGAGAGTTTTAGGTTAACACAAAACCAAAGCCCAACATTCTTTCCCTTAATAGACCGGTTACCATCGGGCCTTTTGGGCCCATTCCAATTAGTGCTTATATGTGTGACCTTATAGGATTAAATTATTTTAGTTGTAGGTCCAATCAATATTGTCCTACTAATCACATTTATTCTCTAGCAAGCAAATATGATTACTAAAATAATTAACTTATTATCTTCATAATTAATTCCTATTTGTATTTAGTAATTGCCGGAAATGTCTAAGGACATAATTCCTTCAGCCTTACCTTGCTTGGGTCATGCTTACCTTTCTTGGGTCATGCTTTGCCTTGCTTAAGCCATGTCGTGCCCTTGCTTACCTTTCTTGGGTCTTGCTTACCTTGCTTGGGCCATGTCGTGCCCTTGCTTACCTTTCTTAGGTGATGCTTACCTTGCTTGGGCCATGTCGTGCCCTTGCTTACCTTTCTTGGGTCATGCTTACCTTGCTTGGGCCATGTCGTACCCTTGCTTACCTTTCTTGGGTCATGCCTTGCCTTGCTTGGGCCATGTCGTGTCCTTGCTTACCTTTTTTGGGTCATGCCTTGCCTTGCTTGGGACATGTCGTGCCCTTGCTTACCTTTCTTTGGTCATGCCTTGCCTTGCTTGGGCCATGTCGTGCCCTTGCTTACCTTTCTTGGGTCATGCTTACCTTGTTTGGGCCATGTCGTGCCCTTGCTTACCTTTCTTGGTCATGCCTTGCCTTGCTTGGCCATGTCGTGCCCTTGCTTACCTATCTTGGGTCATGCCTTGCCTTGCTTGGGCCATGTCGTGCCCTTGCTTACCTTTCTTGGGTCATGCCTTGCCTTGCTTGGGCCATGTCGTGCCCTTGCTTACCTTTCTTGGGTCATGCTTACCTTGTTTGGGCCATGTCGTGCCCTTGCTTACCTTTCTTGGTCATGCCTTGCCTTGCTTGGGCCATGTCGTGCCCTTGCTTACCTTTCTTGGGTCATGCCTTGCCTTGCTTGGGCCATGTCGTGCCCTTGCTTACCTTTCTTGGGTCATGCTTACCTTGTTTGTGTTAGGTTATGATACATATGACAATTCATAAATCATGCGGAAAAACCATTTAGCCAGGAATACATATTATTTACACATAATCATATAGCATAGTTTAGATGCATACTCTTTGTTGCGTGCCTTCCCTAGCTGCGCCTGAACCGAACAAGAACAAGTCTTTAGGACTCCAAGTGTCGTCCCTCCGTAGATAGTCCACAGCACGTCCGGATCCGCCTTAAGATTGACCAACTAGAATCGCCCTTAAGGTACTAATAATTTTCGGCACTTTTAGGCAAGATGTGTGACTGAATTTTTCTCTCAAAAACTCACTTTGAATACTTGAAAACTCTTTATAAATTGTGAACCCAGGCAACATATTTATAGGGGTATGGAAAGAGAATTGGAATCCTATTAGGATACGAATTAATTAAATTAGAATCCTAATGAAACTCTTATTTAATTAATTTAACAAATAGAATTAGGAATTTAATCATTAAACGAATCCTGTACGTTTTAGGTTTCGTATGTGAACACAAACACCCACGCACGCACAACAGCCCACGAGGGGCGCCATGCGCGCGCGCGCACAGCCCGAGCATCGCAGCCCACGACTGCCGCAACCTTGGGCGCGCGCTGGGCCTGCCTTGCGGTGGGCCTGGCGCAGCCTTGGGCTGGCGTGTTGTGGCGCGCGTTTCCCTTGCTGGACGTGGGCCTGGCTTCGTGCTGGGCCTTCGTCTAGCAAGCTCGTCCGATGCTAATTCGTACGACGCGCTTCCGATTAATTTTCCGATTCCGGAATTCATTTCCGATACGAACAATATTTAACATTTCCGATTCCGGAATTAATTTCCGTTTCGAACAAATATTTAATATTTCCGTTTCTGGAATTATTTTCCGATTCCGATAATATTTCCGATTCAGACAATATTTCCGTTTCCGGCAATATTTCCGATTCCGGCAATATTTCTATTTCCAATAATATTTCCCGATATGTACCATGTTTCCGTTTCCGGCAACATCTACGACCTTGATAATATTTATATTTCCGATACGATCCATATTTCCATTTCCGGCAATATCATCGTTTCCGGAGTATTCATTTCTTGCCTGTGACGATCTCAGCTCCCACTGAAACCAAGATCCGTCGATTCCGAATATCCATAGATGGAGTATTTAATGCCATTAAATACTTGATCCGTTTACGTACTATTTGTGTGACCCTACGGGTTCAGTCAAGAGTAAGCTGTGGATTAATATCATTAATTCCACTTGAACTGAAGCGGCCTCTAGCTAGGCATTCAGCTCACTTGATCTCACTGAATTACTAACTTGTTAATTAATACTGAACCGCATTTATTAGACTTAACATAGAATGCATACTTGGACCAAGGGCATTATTTCCTTCAGTCTCCCACTTGTCCTTAGGGACAAGTGTGCATTTCCTAATTCCTTTGTCGCTCGATGCTTGCTCTTGAACATAAGGTAAGAGTTGTCATCCTTATTATGTCCAGAGGTGTTTCTCGGTTTCAGAGTTCAACTGATCAAATAAACAGATAATCATAGCCTATGATTCATCCGAGCACGGCCATGCATTTCACAGTTTCTAGCTCTCCGAGTGGCCTTGTACAACTTTTAAGCATCTCATCCCGATTTATGGGAGGACAATCCCAATCTTGCGATCTTGAGATTAGACTTCGTTTGATAGGTGATTACCTGGGCGTTGCCTTTATAGCCTCCTTTTACGGTGCGACGGTTGGTCAACGTCAAAGCAACCAGTTCTCAAACAAGTAATCTCAAATCACTCAGGTATTGAGGATTTAGTGTCTAATAATTTTAATGAAATTTACTTATGACAGATTTTCATCTCTTACAGTAAAGTTTCATAGGTCTTGTCCGATACTAGTCTTCCCAAAGTAAGTATCTATGCAAATGATTATGACATTGCCATGTCCACATAGTTCAAGAAACAGAACTACTAGTCATCTTGCATTCTAGTCGTCTAACGTTTTCTATGCGTCCAATTTTATAGAAAACTCCGACTAGGGACCATTTTCAACCTTTGACATTCAAGTTCACTTGATAGACATTTCTTAGTCACAGGACTGGTCCTGACAGTCTATCTTGAATATATCGTCAAATTGAAGGGACTCATCATTTAATACTAAACCAAGATTAAATGGAATATGAAAATACATTTCATATATGATAAATGTTCAACCCCTAATGTTTTACAACCATGGGCCTCGAACCCATCTTTAAAACATTTCATGGAATTCAAAGCTATGCTTGATTTCCAGTGCTACAATGTGAGTGTTGCTTCTCACTTGTTGCATAGGTTTAGTTATCATGCTTTACCAATCTTAATATCTTTTTCATCGAATGATATTCGAGATAGGATGATAAGATCTTTTGAGTTTGTTTATTATGTGATCTAGTCTTTCTTACTTCGATAGTGGTTCTACGCATTTTGCAATGAAGAGCCATCAAGTTAGCAGACATGTGATCCCCCCAAGTTCAATGAAGAACTCATTAATATAAACAACTCTGTTTTATTGCTTCTTAGGCAATAAGTACTTTTACTTCAACTGTTTAGGTTGCTAGTGATGCTTTGTTTGGATTTACTTATCCAAGCAGTTCACAGACATGTGGAAGACTTTCCAGCTGTATCTTAGAACATAGAAATTAATATTTTAATTTCCCACGCAACAACTCATGGTCTCCAATCCATGTTGCCATTTCAAAACACGATGATCTATAGCTCGTCCTTATCAATGGTTAACTCCAAAGGGGCTTGCTTGATCCTTTGCCAGTGTTTATGCGTGTAGCATCAATATTTAGCATATCTTTATTTCCTTGAATCAAGAACTATTCCTATGTACCTTTTCAAGTACCATAAGTATTCTTGATCTCAATCTAGTCGATCTTCACTTAGATCAATAGAGATTGGTATATGTTCGTCATGCCTAAAGTCATACGATACGTTTTTGGCGATCCTCATATTATATCATACATGATAAATTCTTTTGCAGAATATTTCCCAATTGAATTCTGTTCATGTAACTTTAGCTTATCTAGTTTCAGTAGATACTAAATTCAGCTAAATTCTTTGACATATAATATAGGTTATGAATCTCATTTAGACTCTTTGATGTTTAACTTAGTAAATGCTTATACATAGTTCAAACATCCTTTACTTAGATTTATTCACATGGGTCGAATATCTCCAATGGAGACTTTCGTGTTTGATTTAGTAAATGCCATTACTTAATCCAAAACAATATCATAAGATCTTTGTAAATAGATCTTAATACCCAGTATGTACCAAGTTTCGCCTTAGTCCATCATTGATGAATAATTTCAAATCTAAGTCATTAGCATTTGAATGTTATTTCACAATAGAGAGATATGTGTGTGATACACACAGGACCAATTAAGTTTTTATGTACTCCCACTAAACTTCTTATATATCTATAAGAATCATGTACATTTTATGAAACTAAAATGCTTATTAGCTTCACTAAAATACAGTTCCAATTCCCAATTGCTTGCTTAAATCTGTACTTAGATTTCATAAGTTAGCATTCCTTTTCAAGCATTTATTTGGATCCACAAATCCTATGACATGCCATGTACATAGTTTTCTTCCAACATTTGATTGAGGAATACGTTTTGTCATCCAATTGTCATATGTTCCAATATGCAATCATTGCTTGAGTTATAGACTTGAGTATCACGATTATGCATGAGGTTTCAACACAATCCATGCCATGAATTTTCTTGTAACCTTTAGCAACTAACCTAGCTTTGTGTGTGAACACAATTCCATGTTTGATGGTTTTTATCCTTAAAACAAACTTGCAACCAATAGGTGTGAAACTATTCTTGCAAATCAACAAAATTTCAATTTTGTCATCAAAACATTGAGTACGTTTTATGGCCTCTAACCATTTAAAACATTTGAGTCTATATATGGCCTCTAACCATTTTAGGGAATCTGGGTTTCGTCATAGCTTTCTTACAAGTCACAAACTCATTAATCTACATGATAATAGTTTGACTGCAAGTTGTAGGTTTCTTCACTATCTAATAGAAGAATCGCATAGCTTCAGTGACCTGAACTCCATGATTCTTCACTATTTAATAGAAGAATCTCATAGTTTCAGTCACTTGAACTCTATGCCTACTTGGGTATAGAACATCAAACAATAGAATATCAATAGCCACTTGAAAGTCCTTTGAATATTCTGTTCTCCTTGAAGCACTTGTAAAGTCTTCTAAGAGATGTCTATTCTTTAAAGCCACTTCTAAAGTCTTTAAAGGATAAGTTCGGATTTTCTGAAGCACTTCGAAAAGCCTCCGGAATGTCCGTTTATGTTTGTTGTTCGCCTCGAAGACTTTCGAGGTCTATTTTCTCCCACTTGTCATTTTGGAAACGAATCTCCAAAAGGACATCATTTCGAGCAAACAAACATTATGTTCTCAAAAATTCGTGGTAGAAACAATACCCTTGTGTCTCATTTGAATAAATCACAATGAAACATATATCTATACTTGGGGCCTTAGTTTGTTGAATAACAAACACTAAGCTCCCACTGAGTTTAGGAACTCTTTAGATATAATATGAAAAGATATTTTGAAATTACTTTTCAATAGCTTTGACGAATTTGGTTTAGTTTGGTGGTAGTTGAGCATTTTGTTTTAGAAATTATAGGAAAAGTCTTTATGATTCATCATTGATCGAATCAAGTACTAATTGACTTTGATTATTCCAACTAAGATATGCCATATCTTATGGACCTAGATTGTGAAATTACAACACACAATCATTGATGATCATATTTGGTCTCAAGTAATCATCAACATGATCTAACCTAGATCTTTATGATTTCTTGCCAAGTGGATTTTATACTTCTGAATCTTTGAACTAGCCAAACAGATTCAACTTATATCATATTTGAGTAAATAAACCTATATTCACTCAAATCCATGTGAAATAATAAAGTCATAATATCTTTCTTTAGCTTTGAACTCTATTGTCTAGGCGTTCTAACAATAGTTTATATCTTTTGTTACTTTCAACAAGTAAGACTAGTTGTCTTGAATGATCTAGAAATCAATCAACTTTCAAAATTCCATCAAAATAGAACTTTTGAATGTTAACTTATTGATATGGTCTAAGCAACAATGCCAAATATTAGTGGAACTCAAATCAAGGGGCTGATTTGAACCTAGTAAAGTTCTTTAAAGAGTTGTTTGTTTTAATCAAGCATATTGACTCAACCCTTAAATGACCATTTCATTCAAATAAACAAACAAACATTGTTTTTGTTCTTCTGAATGTGAGTCTTTCTGTGTTTGAAAACAGAAATTTAGGTATGTTGATTATGGAACAAAATAGCCATTAAGTTCCAGCCTTTGAAAGGACTTAAAACAAACTAGATGACCCTACAACTAATGTAGCATTGCCATGCTTCATTTCCCACTTGTAGGTCATTAGTGTATCCTAGCTTCCATTGTTTGAGTTATTACCGAAGTAAGAACCTCAAGCGGTATATGATACCAAGGAAGTTTGATTGCTAGGTCACTTCTCTTTAAACATAAACTTATAGGTAGAAACGGAATCGTAAATTCCTTTCATATGTTCCTTTGTTTTCCTATTTCTTGTACCCTTTCTTATAGTCTTAAGAATTGAATTCTTTAGTGTTGACTTTTATACTTTGTTAGACATGTCCAATGTCACCAACAAGGTTCTTTACCATTTTAATTTATGTTGAATATTTTGTTTCAACTAGATGATCTTACCAGAAGCTTCTAAAGTTCTCTAAGTATCGATCTATTCGAATGTCTAGGGACTAGACTCATTCGAAAAATAAATGGACAAAGATATTAGGTTGTTAACCATTGGTAAGGCTGAGCGTTTAAACTCAATGCTTTATGATCTCAAAACTACATTGTATTTTGAATTCACAAGCACCAATTGGTTTGCCATTCGATTTTGATATTCGAAAACAACCATAAAAGTTGATATAAGAAACGTACATTTTAAATTGCTCACTTTCTCTCTTTTCCGTGAATCGTTCTTGGATTCACTACCAATCGAGGAAATTTACTGTTACCTTTCTAAAAGGATTTATTGCAGTGCAAGATATTTAATTATAAACAATAATTAAAACATACATTGAAGCATGCAAAGTCTAAACATTTATCATGAATAATAACTTGAAATTAAAGCAACCATGCAATTCAAACAAGTTATTAGCATTTTATTCGATTTTATTGTTCCGGCAGGTGTGAATAAAATGATTCCAAGACCCTAAAATCATTGAAGAACTAAGCACAGTTTGTCGACTTAATCCTAAAACATCTTAGGTAAGCAAAAGCCTTTTGCTAATAGTCTAGAAACTATTCTTGGTTGATAGGTACGTCTAAGAACTTATTAGGTAAACCTATCGATTTTGCCACGACATAAAAGGACTCCTTACTTATATCGTTGAGTTTCACCAAAACTAACATGTACTCACAATTATTTGTGTACCTTGCCCCTTTAGGACCAATAAGTAACACCTCGCTGAGCGAAAACTATTACTAGATTGATGTAAAGGATATCCAAGCAAGTGTATATTTTGGCATGGCACCTTTTAACTCAATTTTTAAGTTTGGAACTTAAGGCTCTTACTATGTTGGTTAGATTTTAAGTGAACTAAAATCCTTAATCATGCAACATAATCAAGCCACAATCTCATGCATAATTAAGACATATTTAAAGCAGTAAATAACTTAAAGCATGCATAAGATAAATGTGATCTAGTATGGCCCGACGTCATCTTGAAGCTTTGACTTCAAAGTCCGTCTTGAAAATCTCCGTGGGAGGCACCATTTTCTTCAAATAGGATAAGCTATAACTAATTACAACTATTTGATGGTACGCAGACCATATTTGAATTGAAAAATAACTTTGGTACTTTAGACCAATTACATTCAAATTAATGGTGCGCAGACCATATTTTCTATCCTATTTGGGCCATACTAGTCACTTCATAACCTGCAAAACAGTACATATACAATATATACCATTCACCCATTCATTATCATGAATGGCCCACATAGCTGGTTAGTAAAACACATTATGCATCACGTAAACATTTGCATCAATTAATCAAGGGCACCAATAATCTACCAATTATTCAGTCCTTATTAATTCTAATCAAGTTGTTTTAACCTTAAGGATTTGTAGACCTAATCAAGAGTTTATGACTAAAAGGGCTCCCACTTAAACCAATAAATTCGTATGCTTTACTAATTTTAAACATAAAAATGTATTTCTAGTCTAACCGGAAACATACAAATTTAATTAAAATTTAAAGCTCATATGAATTTATAATTGAATCCAAAAAGTTTAATTTAATTTCAGTCGTATTTAAATTAATTCATGATTTTAATTTTAGTAAAATAATTAGAATAAATAAAATTTATTATCATTACAATATTCAAAATTAAAATCCAAGAAAATAATTTAAATTATTAATTTTTAAAATTAATTAAAATTACGTAAACTGGAAATTTCAAATTAAACATTCAAAACGATCTAATCGCAACGCAAACACCCTACGCATCGCACGCCCATGGGCCACACGCACACAGCCATCGCTGGCCATGTGCGCGCAGCCCATGCGCTCGTTGCATAGCTGCTGCATCTTCCCATCGCAAGCCATCGCACAAGTGGTGCTCGCTGTGCGCGCGCCAGCGCTCGACGCACGCGAGCCATCGCTCGCTGTGCGCGTTCGCCAGCGCTTGCTGCGCGCGCTCCAGCGCTTGATGCACGCGAGCCATCGCTCGCTGTGCGCGAGCAATTGCGCGCGATCAACGCTGGGCGCAGCGCTCGTGGCACGCGAGCTTGCGCTCGCTGCGCGCGAGGTTGCGCGCGCTTGCGCGAGGCAGTGCGCGTTGTGGCGCAGCTCGCTTGCTGCCCACACGCGACTGCCATGCCTTGCCTTTGCCCATGCCCATTCATCCATAGCTCGTGGCCCACGACACAAGGCAGGGCAGCTGCCTTGTGTTCGTGCACCATGCCCCTGCTCATTGCATTCGTGCCGCACGGGCGACGAGCTCCCTTGCTCGTCGTCGCATGCCCGCACTATACAACACCCCTTAAGGGTAACACGAAGCGTCCATTGCTTTGTGCGTGCAAGTTATATGAACGAATCGCATAAAAATTTAAAATTTATATTTAAAATTAATGACAAATTACTAAAAAATATTAATTTCATAATTTTAGGGCGAAAAATCGAAAATTTATTATTCAATTGATTTCCGATTATTATGGATTCAAGCTTAGGTCATAAAAATTTAAAATTTATCATAAATTTACAATTTTTATGGTGGTTTTTAATCATAGGTTTCTAATTAAATTATAATTAATTATGAAAATCAAATTAATTCTAAATTATTCTAATTTTCAACAAATTAATCATAATTACAAATTAGATTGCATAATTAACAAGGCTAGGCATTCAAACTTGTTAAACATATACAGTAGGTCAATCAAAAATTCAAGATTTATCAACAAGAATCGCAAATATTTAATTTAACATCTTAAATTTACGAAATTTTGCATTCGAAAAACTAAAACCTTCGAAAACCCAGAATTCTCAAATTCGAAGCCTAACTATGACTTTTCGAAGGTTTTAGTTTTTCGAATGCAAAATTTCATAAATTTAAGATGTTAAATTAAATATTTGCGATTCTTGTTGATAAATCTTGAATTTTTGATTGACCTACTGCATATGTTTAACAAGTTTGAATGCCTAGTCTTGTTAATTATGCAATCTAATTTGTAATTATGATTAATTTGTTGAAAATTAGAATAATTTAGAATTAATTTGATTTTCATAATTAATTGTAATTTAATTAGAAACCTATGATTAAAAACCACCATAAAAATTGTAAATTTATGATAAATTTTAAATTTTTATGACCTAGACTTGAATCCATAACAATCGGAAATCAATTGGATAATAAATTTTCGATTTTTCGCCCTAAAATTATGAAATTAATAATATTTATTAATTTGTCATTAATTTTAAATATAAATTTTAAATTTTTATGCGATTCGTTCATAAAACTTGCACGCACGAAGCAATGGACGCTTCGTGTTACCCTTAAGGGGTGTTGTATAATGCGGGCATGCGACGACGAGCAAGGGAGCTCGTCGCCCGTGCGGCACGAATGCAATGAGCAAGGGCGTAGTGCACGAGCACAAGGCAGCAGCCCTGCCTTGTGTCGTGTGCCACGAGCAATGAACGAATGGGCATGGGCGAAGGGCGAGCCAAGGCAGTCGCGTGTGGGCAGCAAGCGAGCTGCGCCACAGCGCGCGCTGCCTCGCACAAGAGCGCGCAGCCTCGCGCGCAGCGAGCGCAAGCTCGCGTGCCACGAGCGCTGCGCCCAGCATTACTCGCGCGCACAGCGCGCGATGTCGCGCCCCAGCGAGCGATGGCTCGCGCGCGCAGCGAGCGATGTCGCGCGCCCAGCGAGCGATGTCGCGCGCGCGCGCACTGCGAGCGCTGGCGCGCGCAGCGAGCACAATGTGTGCGGAGGCTTGCGATAGGGAAGCAGCAGCTATGCGACGAGCGCATGGGCTGCGCGCACATGGCCAGCAATGGCTGTGTGCGTACGGTCCATGGGCGTGCAACGCGTAGGGTGTTTGCGTTACGATTAGATCGTTTTGAATGTTTAATTTGAAAAATTTCAGTTCACGTAATTTTAATTGATTTTAAAATTAATAATTTGAATTATTTTCTTGGATTTTAATTTTGAATATTATAATTATAATAAATGTTATTTATTCTAATTATTTTACTAAAATTAAAATCATGAATTAATTTAAATACGACTGAAATTAAATTAAATTTTTGGATTCAATTATAAATTGATATGAGCTTTAAATTTTAATTAAATTTGTATGTTTCCGGTTGGACTAGAAATACATTTTTATGTTTAAAATTGATAAAGCATATGAATTTATTGGTTTAAGTGGGAGCGCTTTTTAGTCATAAACTCTTGATTAGGTCTACAAATCCTTAAGGTTAAAACAACTTGATTAGAATTAATAAGGACTGAATAATTGGTAGATTATTGGTGCCCTTGATTAATTGCTGCAAATGTTTACGTGATGCATAATGTGTTTTACTAACCAGCTATGTGGGCCATTCATGATAATGAATGGGTGAATGGTATATATTGTATATGTACTGTTTTGCAGGTTATGAAGTGACTAGTATGGCCCAAATAGGATAGAAAATATGGTCTGCGTACCATTAATTTGAATGTAATTGGTCTAAAGTACCAAAGTTATTTTTCAATTCAAATATGGTCTGCGAACCATCAAATAGTTGTAATTAGTTATAGCTTATCCTATTTGAAGAAAATGGTGCCTCCCACGGAGATTTTCAAGACGGACTTTGAAGTCAAAGCTTCAAGATGAAGTCGGGCCATACTAGATCACAAATATCTTATGCATGTTTTAAGTTATTTATTGCTTTAAATATGTCTTAAAATGCATGAGATCAAAAGCTTGATTATGTTGCATGATTAAGGATTTTAGTTCACTTAAAATCTAACCAACATAGTAAGAGCCTTAAGTTCCAAACTTAAAAATTGAGTTAAAAGGTGCCATGCCAAAATATACACTTGCTTGGATATCCTTTACATCAATCTAGTAATAGTTTTCGCTCAGCGAGGTGTTACTTATTGGTCCTAAAGGGGCAAGGTACACAAATAATTGTGAGTACATGTTAGTTTTGGTGAAACTCAACGATATAAGTAAGGAGTCCTTTTATGTCGTGGCAAAATCGATAGGTTTACCTAATAAGTTCGTAGACGTACCTATCAACCAAGAGTAGTTTCTAGACTATTAGCAAAAGGCTTTTGCTTACCTAAAATGTTTTAGAATTGAGTCGACAAACTGTGCTTAATTCTTCAATGGTTTTAGGGTCTTGGAATCATTTTATTCACACCTGTCGGAACAATAAAATCGAATAAAATGCTAATAACTTGTTTGAATTGCATGGTTGCTTTAATTTCAAGTTATTATTCATGATAAATGTTTAGACTTTGCATGCTTCAATGTATGTTTTAATTATTGTTTATAATTGAATATCTTGCACTGCAATAAATCCTTTTAGAAAGGTAACAGTAAATTTCCTCGATTGGTAGTGAATCCAAGAACGATTCACGGAAATGAGAGAAAATGAGCAATTTAAAATGTACGTTTCTTATATAGACTTTTATGGTTGTTTTCGAATATCAAAATCGAATGGCAAACCAATTGGTGCTTGTGAATTCAAAATACAATGTAGTTTTGAGATCATAAAGCATTGAGTTTAAACGCTCAGCCTTACCAATGGTTAACAACCTAATATCTTTGTCCATTTATTTCTCGAATGAGTCTAGTCCCTAGACATTCGAATAGATCGATGCTTAGAGAACTTTAGAAGCTTCTGGTAAGATCATCTAGTTGAAACAGAATATTCAACATAAATTAAAATGGTAAAGAACCTTGTTGGTGACATTGGACATGTCTAACAAAGTATAAAAGTCAACACTAAAGAATTCAATTCTTAAGACTATAAGAAAGGGTACAAGAAATAGGAAAACGAGGAACAAATGAAAGGAATTACGATTCCGTTTCTACCTATAAGTTTATGTTTAAAGAGAAGTGACCTAGGAATCAAACTTCCTTGGTATCATATACCGCTTGAGGTTCTTACTTCGGTAATAACTCAAACAATGGAAGCTAGGATACACTAATGACCTACAAGTGGGAAATGAAGCATGGCAATGCTACATTAGTTGTAGAGTCATCTAGTTTGTTTTAAGTCCTTTCAAAGGCTGGAACTAAATGGCTATTTTGTTCCATAATCAGCATACCTAAATTTCTGCTTCAAACACAGAAAGACTCACATTCAGAAGAACAAAAACAATGCTTGTTTGTTTGTTT
The DNA here is from genome assembly GCF_020520425.1 of Spinacia oleracea. Classification (NCBI taxonomy): domain Eukaryota; kingdom Viridiplantae; phylum Streptophyta; class Magnoliopsida; order Caryophyllales; family Amaranthaceae; genus Spinacia; species Spinacia oleracea. Next base: position 67,836 of record NW_026614349.1, read on the forward strand.
ATTTGAATGAAATGGTCATTTACGGAATGAGTCAATATGCTTGATTAAAACAAACAACTCTTTAAAGAACTTTACTAGGTTCAAATCAAACCCTTGATTTGAGTTCCATTAAATCTTTGGCATTATTTCTTAGACCATATCAACAAGTTAACATTCAAAAGCTCTATTTTGATGGACTTTTGAAAGTTAATTGATTTCTAGATCAATTTAAGACGACTAGTCTTACTTGTTGAAAGTAACAAAAGATATGAACTATTGTTAGAACTCCTAGACAATAGAGTTCAAAGCTAAAGAAAGATTTTATGACTTTATTATTTCACATGGATTTGAGTGAATATAGGTTTATTTACTCAAAGTGATATAAGTTTGAATCTGTTTGACTAGTTCAAAGATTCAGAAGTATAAAATCCACTTGGCAAGAAATCATAAAGATCTAGGTTAGATCATGTTGATGATTACTTGAGACCAAATATGATCATCAATGATTGTGTGTTGTAATTTCACAATCTAGGTCCATAAGATATAACATATCTTAGTTGGAATAATCGAAGTCAATTAGCACTTGATTCGATCAATGATGAATCATAAAGACTTTTCCTATAATTTCTAAAACAAAATGCTCAACTACCACCAAACTAAACCAAATTCGTCAAAGCTATTGAAAAGTAATTTCAGAATAACTTTTCATAAAATATATCTAGAGAGTTGCAAAACTCAGTGGGAGCTTAGTGTTTGTTATTCAACAAACTAAGGCCCAAGTATAGATATATGTTTCATTGTGATTTATTCAAATGAGACACAAGGGTATTGTTTCTACCACGAATTTTTGAGAACATAATGTTTGTTTGCTCGAAATGATGTCCTTTTGGAGATTCGTTTCCAAAATGACAAGTGGGAGAAAATAGACCTCGAAAGTTTTCGAGGCGAACAACAAACATAAACGGACATTCCGGAGGCTTTTCGAAGTGCTTCAGAAAATCCGAACTTATTCTTTAAGACTTTAGAAGTGGCTTTAAAGAATAGACATCTCTTAGAAGACTTTACAAGTGCTTCAAGGAGAACAGAATATTCAAAGGACTTTAAGTGGCTATTGATATTCTAATGTTTGATGTTCTATACCCAAGTAGGCATAGAATTCAAGTCACTGAAACTATGAGATTCTTCTATTAGATAGTAAAGAAACATAGAGATCAGGTCAATGAGACTATGAGATTCTTCTATTAAATAGTGAAGAAACCTACAACTTGCAGTCAAACTATTATCATGTAGGTTAATGAGTTTTGTGACTTGTAAGAAAGCTATGACGAAACCCAGATTCCCTAAAATGGTTAGAGGCCATATATAGACTCAAATGTTTTAAATGGTTAGAGGCCATAAAACATACTCAATGTTTTGATGACAAAATTGAAATTTTGTTGATTTGCAAGAATAGTTTCACATCTATTGGTTGCAAGTTTGTTTTAAGGATAAAAACCATCAAACATGAAATTGTGTTCACACACAAAGCTAGATTAGTTGCTAAAGGTTACAAGCAAATTCATGGCATGGATTGTGTTGAAACCTCATGCAAAATCGTAATGCTTAAGTCTATAATTCAAGCAATGATTGCATATTGGTACATATGGCAATTGGATGACAAAACGTATTCCTCAATCAAATGATGGAATACAATATGTACATGGTATGTCATAGAGTTTGTGGATCCAAATAAATGCTTGAAAAGGAAAGCTAGCTTATAAAATCTAAGTACAGATTTAAGCAAGCAATTGGGAATTGGAACTGTATTTTAAGTGAAGCTAATAAGCATTTTAGTTTCATAAAATATACATGATTCTTATAGATGTATAAGAAGTTTAGTGGGAGTACATAAAAACTTATTTGGTCCTATGTGTATCACACACATATCTCTCTATTGTGAAATAACATTCAAATGCTAATGACTTAGATTTGAAATTATTCATCAATGATGGACCATGGCGAAACTTAGTACATATTGGGTATTAAGATCTATTTACAAAGATCTTATAATATTGTTTTAGATTAAGTAATGGCATTTACTAAATCAAACACGAAAGTCTCCATTGGAGATATTCGACCCATGTGAATAAATCTAAGTAAAGAATGTTTGAACTATGTATAAGCATTTACTAAGTTAAACATCAAAGAGTCTAAATGAGATTCTTAACCTATATTATATGTCAAAGAATTTAGCTGGATTCAGTATCTACTAAAATTGAATGAGCTAAAGTTACATGAATAGAATTCAATTGGGAATTATTCTACAAAAAAAATTTATCATGTATGATATAATATGAGGATCGCCAAAAACGTATCGTATGGCTTTAGGCATAACGAACATATACCAATCTCTATTGATCTAAGTGAAGATCAACTAGATTGAGATCAAAAATACTTATGGTACTTGAAAAGGTACATAGGAATAGTTCTTGATTCAAGGAAATAAAGATATGCTAAATATTGATGCTACACGCATAAACACTGGCAAAGGATCAAGCAAGACCCTTTGGAGTTAACCATTGATAAGGACGAGCTATAGAGCATCGTGTTTTGAAAATGGCAACATGGGTTGGAGACCATGAGTTGTTGCGTGGGAAATTAAAATAATAATTTCTATGTTCTAAGATATAGTTGGAGAATCTTCCACATATCTATGAACTGCCTGGATAGGTAAATCCAAACAAAGCATCACTAGCAACCTATACAGTTGAAGTAAAAAAAAAATATAATTATTGCCTAAGAAGCAATAAAACAGGGTTGTTTAAAGTTCTTCACTTAACTTGGGTAGATCACCTATCTGCTGGCTTGATGGTTCTTCATTGAAAAATGCGTAGAACCACTCTTGAAGCAAGGAAAACGTCTGCTAACTTGATGGTTCTTCATTACAAAATGAGTAAAACCACCATCGAAGTAAGAAAGACTAGATCACATAATAAACAAACCCAGAAAGATCTTATCATCATATCTCGAAGAACATTCGATAAAAAGGATATTAAGATTGGCAAAGCATAATAACTAAACCTATGCAACAAGTGAGAAGCAACACTCACATTGTAGCACTGGAAATCAAGCATAGCTTTGAATTCCATGAATTGTTTTAGAAGATGGGTTTGAGGCCCATGGTTATAAAACATTGGGGTTGAACATTTATCATATATGAAATGTATTTTCATATTCCATTTAATCTTGGTTTAGTATTAAATGATGAGTCCCTTCAAATTTGACGATATATTCAAGATAGACTGTCAGGACCAGTCCTGTGACTAAGAAATGTCTATCAAGTGAACTTGAATGTCAAAGGTTGAAAATGGTCCCTAATCGGAGTTTTCTATAAAATTGGACGCATAGAAAACGTTAGACGATTAGAATGCAAGATGACTAGTAGTTCTGTTTCTTGAACTATGTGGACATGGCAATGTCATAATCATTTGCATAGATACTTACTTTGGGAAGACTAGTATCGGACAAGACCTATGAAACTTTACTGTAAGAGATGAAAGTCTGTCATAAGTAAATTTCATTAAATTATTAGACACTAAATCCTCAATACCTGAGTGATTTGAGATTACTTGTTTGAGAACTGGTTGCTTTGACGTTGACCAACCGTCGCACCGTAAAAGGAGGCTATAAAGGCAACGCTCAGGTAATCACCTATCAAACGAAGTCTAATCTCAAGATCGCAAGATTGGGATTGTCCTCCCATAAATCGGGATGAGATGCTTAAAAGTTGTACAAGGCCACTCGGAGAGCTAGAAACTGTGAAATGCATGGCCGTGCTCGGATGAATCATAGGCTATGATTATCTGTTTATTCGATCAGTTGAACTCTGAAACCGAGGAACACCTCTGGACATAATAAGGATGACAACTCTTACCTTATGTTCAAGAGCAAGCATCGAGCGACAAAGGAATTAGGAAATGCACACTTGTCCCTAAGGACAAGTGGGAGACTGAAGGAAATAATGCCCTTGGTCCAAGTATGCATTCTATGTTAAGTCTAATAAATGCGGTTCAGTATTAATTAACAAGTTAATAATTCAGTGAGATCAAGTGAGCTGAATGCCTAGCTAGAGGCCGCTTCAGTTCAAGTGGAATTAATGATATTAATCCACAGCTTACTCTTGACTGAACCCGTAGGGTCACACAAATAGTACGTAAACGGATCAAGTATTTAATGGCATTAAATACTCCATCTATGAATATTCGGAACCGACGGATCTTGGTTTTAGTGGGAGCTAAGATCGTCACAGGCAAGAAATGAATACTCCGGAAACGATGATATTGCCGGAAACGGAAATATGGATCGTATCGGAAATATGAATATTATCCAAGTCGTAGATGTTGCCGGAAACGGAAACATGGTACGTATCGGAAAATATTATTGGAAATGGAAATATTACCAGAATCGGAAATATTGCCGGAAACGGAAATATTGTCAGAATCGGAAATATTACCGGAATCGGAAAATAATTCCGGAAACGGAAATATTAAATATTTGTTCCAAACGGAAATTAATTCCGGAATCGGAAATATTAAATATTGTTCGTATCGGAAATAAATTCCGGAACTGGAAATTTAATCGGAAGCGTATCGTACGAATTAGCATCGGACGAGGCCTGCCGGACGAAGGCCCAGCACGAAGCCGGGGCCATCGCCCAGCAAGCACGCGCGCCACAAGCCCAGCCAAGGCAGCGCCCAGGCCTACCGCAAGGCAGGCCCAGCGCGCGCCAAGGGCCACGGATGCGTGGGCCGCGCTGCGTGGGCTGCTGCTCGCACGCGCATGGGCAGCCCTTGTGGCTGCCGTGTGTGTGTGAGTTTGTGCTCATGCGTGATTCCTAAATCTACAAGAGTCAGTGTATGATTAAATTTCTATTCCTAATTGGATAAATTAATTAAATAGAATTCATGTAGGATTCTAATTTCAATTAATTCGTATCCTACTAGGATTACGATTCCTTTTCCATAACTCTATAAATAAAGGCCTAGGGGTCATTATTTACATAACAAGTTTTAAGTATTCAAAACGAAGATTTTTAAGCAGAAAAATCAGCCAATATTCTTGCCTACCTAACCGAAAATATTAGAACCTTAAGGGCGATTCTAGTTGGTCAATCTTAAGGCGGATCCGGACGTGCTGTGGACTATCTACGGAGGGACGACACTTGGAGTCCTAAAGACTTGTTCTTGTTCGGTTCGGGCGCAGCTAGGGAAGGCACGCAACAAAGAGTATGCATCTAAACTATGCTAAATGATTATGTGTAAATAATATGTTTCCTGGCTTTATGGTTTTTCCGCATGATTTATGAACTGTCATATGAATCATAACCTAACAGTCGTGCCCTTGCTTACCTTTCTTGGGTCATGCCTTGCCTTGCTTGGGCCATGTCGTGCCCTTGCTTGCCTTTCTTGGGTCATGCCTTGCCTTGCTTGGGCCATGTCGTGCCCTTGCTTACCTTTCTTGGGTCATGCTTCCCTTGCTTGGACCATGTCGTGCCCTTGCTTACCTTTCTTGGGTCATGCCTTGCCTTGCTTGGGCCATATCGTGCCCTTGCTTACCTTTCTTGGGTCATGCCTTGCCTTGCTTGGGCCAAGTCGTGCCCTTGCTTGCCTTTCTTGGGTCATGCTTAACTTGCTTGGGCCATGTCGTGCCCTTGCTTACCTTTCTTGGGTCATGCCTTGCCTTGCTTGGGCCATGTCGTGCCCTTGCTTACCTTTCTTGGGTCATGCTTCCCTTGCTTGGGCCATGTCGTGCCCTTGCTTACCTTTCTTGGGTCATGCCTTGCCTTGCTTGGGCCATGTCGTGCCCTTGCTTACCTTTCTTGGGTCATGCCTTGCCTTGCTTGGGCCATGTCGTGCCCTTGCTTGCCTTTCTTGGGTCATGCTTACCTTGCTTGGGCCATGTCGTGCCCTTGCTTACCTTTCTTGGGTCATGCCTTGCCTAGCTTGGGCCATGTCGTGCCCTTGCTTACCTTTCTTGGGTCATGCCTTGCCTTGCTTGGGCCATGTCGTGCCCTTGCTTGCCTTTCTTGGGTCATGCCTTGCCTTGCTTGGGCCATGTCGTGCCCTTGCTTACCTTTCTTGGGTCATGCTTCCCTTGCTTGGGCCATGTCGTGCCCTTGCTTACCTTTCTTGGGTCATGCTTGCCTTGCTTGGGCCATGTCGTGCCCTTGCTTACCTTTCTTGGGTCATGCTTACCTTGCTTGGGCCATGTCTTGCCCTTGCTTGCCTTTCTTGGGTCATGGATTGCCTTGCTTGGGCTAGGTCGTGCCCTTGCTTACCTTTCTTGGGTCATGCTTCCCTTGCTTGGGCCATGTCGTGCCCTTGCTTACCTTTCTTGGGTCATGCCTTGCCTTGCTTGGGCTATGTCGTGCCCTTGCTTACCTTTCTTGGGTAATGCCTTGCCTTGCTTGGGCCAAGTCGTGCCCTTGCTTGCCTTTCTTGGGTCATGCTTACCTTGCTTGGGCCATGTCGTGCCCTTGCTTACCTTTCTTGGTACATGCCTTGCCTTGCTTGGGCCATGTCGTGCCCTTGCTTACCTTTCTTGGGTCATGCCTTGCCTTGCTTGGGCCATGTCGTGCCCTTGCTTGGCTTTCTTGGGTCATGCCTTGCCTTGCTTGGGTCATGTCGTGCCCTTGCTTGCCTTTCTTGGGTCATGCCTTGCCTTGCTTAGGCCATGTCGTGCCCTTGCTTGCCTTTCTTTGGTCATGCCTTGCCTTGCTTGGGCCATGTCGTGCCCTTGCTTGCCTTTCTTGGGCCATGTCGTGCCCTTGCTTGCCTTTCTTGGGTCATGCTTTGCCTTTCTTGGGCCATGTCGTGCCCTTGCTTGCCTTTCTTGGGTCATGCTTTGCCTTGCTTGGGCCATGTCGTGCCCTTGCTTGCCTTTCTTGGGTCATGTCTTGCCTTGCTTGGGCCATGTCGTTGAAGGAAATAATGCCCTTGGTCCAAGTATGCATTCTATGTTAAGTCTAATAAATGCGGTTCAGTATTAATTAACAAGTTAATAATTCAGTGAGATCAAGTGAGCTGAATGCCTAGCTAGAGGCCGCTTCAGTTCAAGTGGAATTAATGATATTAATCCACAGCTTACTCTTGACTGAACCCGTAGGGTCACACAAATAGTACGTAAACGGATCAAGTATTTAATGGCATTAAATACTCCATCTATGAATATTCGGAACCGACGGATCTTGGTTTCAGTGGGAGCTAAGATCGTCACAGGCAAGAAATGAATACTCCGGAAACGATGATATTGCCGGAAACGGAAATATGGATCGTATCGGAAATATGAATATTATCCAAGTCGTAGATGTCGCCGGAAACGAAAACATGGTACGTATCGGAAAATATTATTGGAAATGGAAATATTACCGGAATCGGAAATATTGCCGGAAACGGAAATATTGTCAGAATCGGAAATATTACCGGAATCGGAAAATAATTCCGGAAACGGAAATATTAAATATTTGTTCGAAACGGAAATTAATTCCGGAATCGGAAATATTAAATATTGTTCGTATCGGAAATAAATTCCGGAACTGGAAATTTAATCGGAAGCGTATCGTACGAATTAGCATCGGACGAGGCCTGCCGGACGAAGGCCCAGCACGAAGCCGGGCCATCGCCCAGCAAGCACGCGCGCCACAAGCCCAGCCAAGGCAGCGCCCAGGCCTACCGCAAGGCAGGCCCAGCGCGCGCCAAGGCCACGGATGCGTGGGCCGCGCTGCGTGGGCTGCTGCTCGCACGCGCATGGGCAGCCCTTGTGGCTGCCGTGTGTGTGTGAGTTTGTGCTCATGCGTGATTCCTAAATCTACAAGAGTTAGTGTATGATTAAATTCCTATTCCTAATTGGATAAATTAATTAAATAGAATTCATGTAGGATTCTAATTTCAATTAATTCGTATCCTACTAGGATTACGATTCCTTTTCCATAACTCTATAAATAAAGGCCTAGGGGTCATTATTTATATATAAGTTTTAAGTATTCAAAACTAAGATTTTTAAGCAGAAAAATCAGCCAATATTCTTGCCTACCTAACCGAAAATATTAGAACCTTAAGGGCGATTCTAGTTGGTCAATCTTAAGGCGGATCCGGACGTGCTGTGGACTATCTACGGAGGGACGACACTTGGAGTCCTAAAGACTTGTTCTTGTTCGGTTCGGGCGCAGCTAGGGAAGGCACGCAACAAAGAGTATGCATCTAAACTATGCTAAATGATTATGTGTAAATAATATGTTTCCTGGCTTTATGGTTTTTCCGCATGATTTATGAACTGTCATATGAATCATAACCTAACAGTGGTATCACGAGCCCCTTATTATTTTCATAATCTAAATTGCATGAACATGGTTAAATATTACAAATTTGCAAGAATTAAAAGGGGTGATTAATTTTCGTAATTGTTAATTAATTGCAAATTGCGTTTATTTAATTATACGTACGCAGTTTTTTCGGCAGTTTCTTCGTTACTCATCCGAATTGAGTGATTTTTGTGTCAATTTCGCATGTAAAAGGCATTCTAAAATTTTGACAAAATTAGTATTTTTCTGCCGAACCCAGAATTCTCAAATTCGAAGCCTAACTATGACTTTTCGAAGGTTTTAGTTTTTCGAATGCAAAATTTCGTAAATTTAAGATGTTAAATTAAATATTTGCGATTCTTGTTGATAAATCTTGAATTTTTGATTGACCTACTGCATATGTTTAACAAGTTTGAATGCCTAGTCTTGTTAATTATGCAATCTAATTTGTAATTATGATTAATTTGATTTTCATAATTAATTGTAATTTAATTAGAAACCTATGATTAAAAACCACCATAAAAATTGTAAATTTACGATAAATTTTAAATATTTATGACCTAGACTTGAATCCATATCAATCGGAAATCAATTGGATAATAAATTTTCGATTTTTCGCCCTAAAATTATGAAATTAATATTATTTATTAATTTGTCATTAATTTTAAATATAAATTTTAAATTTTATGCGATTCGTTCATAAAACTTGCACGCACGAAGCAATGGACGCTTCGTGTTACCCTTAAGGGGTGTTGTATAATGCGGGCATGCGACGACGAGCAAGGGAGCTCGTCGCCCGTGCGGCACGAATGCAATGAGCAAGGGCGTAGTGCACGAGCACAAGGCAGCATGTAATCCCCCGTAATTTTATACATTTTATTAATATATTTTAACGTATAGTTATTTATATTTTAATAGAATTTACGAATTTTAATAATTAATATATAATTAACGTATATTTATTTAAGTTAATTACATTTTAAATTTTTAACGATTTATGAAATCAAAATAATTTTAGAACTTTACATTGAAACAATTCGTTTTACGAAAACACGTTCGATTGACTTTGGAAAACAATCCTAACCGTTTTGGATTCAAACAAACTTAATTTTAATCCTAGCCCAAATTGGTGAAGCCCAAGATAGATAAACCCATAAGTCTTTCCTCTCATCTCCTTCAACTTCACGTGGAAAAGGAAAAAAAAAAAAAACCCTCTAACCCACACCAAACAAGAAAAATCACGTATTGCTGTTTCACGTGAAATTTCTCAAACCTCCTCCTTGCTTCAGCTTCCCGGAACCTCTGCGCCGTCACCTTCGGCCGCCTAACCACCGTCGGCGTTCCTCCCTTCTCCGTCGTTCCGGTACTCCTTATCTCTTCTCCTCCTCTTATTCTTTCCTTATCTCTTTCGTTTCTTTTTCCCTCACTCGTTGGTTCTGTTGATTTGAACCGGTACCTACGCGCCGCTTGCAGCCGCGACCACCACCTCACGGCCTCCCTTGCCGCACCGCGCCGCCCAACTGTTGCAGCCTCCCTATTCTTCCTGTCACGCACGCAGTCGCAGCCCCTTGCTTGCACAACCACCTCGGCGTGACTACCTTCAACCACCACCATCAGCAAGCGTCGCCCAACCTCGGCGACCACCTGCACCGTCGTCGCGCAGCCCGCCGTCGGCCAGCTTCCCTCCTCTCTCCTTTGGTTAATTTCTAAATCCTTAAAACTAATTAATGCTTTAATTACGTTTTAATAATTTAATGTATGTGTCTTGAATTAAATTTATGATTTTTTTTATTAAGTTATACATTTTCAGATTATATATTTCGCTTGATTTATAATTAAATTTGCAGATTATATAATTGGTTTGAAACGAGAATTCGAATTATTTAAAGCACGAATTTTAAGGTTTTAATATTTTAAATTCATGTTAGGATGATTATAAGTTATTGAATTATTATTTTTATGATTTTAAACATGCTAATTATGTTTTGGAGTAGTTTGAAATTAGTTATATTGCCGGAAATTTAAAGTACGATGTTTGCAAAGAGTTTTCAACGAATTTCAATCATTGATTCAATAATTATTATGCTAGGAAATCAAATACTCAAGTTTTGATGCTGGGGAATGTTCTAAGTATATTTAGGATGTATTTGGAATGCTTTATTATGGTTGCGAATGATTAGAAATTGATTGGGATTATTTGTTGGTTGTTTTAGGCGGAGAATTTTCTTTAGGCGATATTTGAAAGTGTTAAAGTGGCCTATTAGTTGTTTACACAAGGTACGTACATACTTGTGTGCTTGGAATGTGTGCTAATTGTTGAAACCATGTTGAATCTTGTTGTTGAACTTGGTTATGTTGATATTATTGTTGAACTTGGTGATGTTGATATTATGGACGAACTGGGTTATATTGAATGTGCATGTTTAATACTGTTGGACAAACTTATTGAACTTATTTTGCACTATAAGAACTGTAACATGTTAGTATGGATGTTTGATACAAACATGTTGGTTGGGAACACTAGATTATTCTATATGATTGGGTTGGATCAATTGGTTGTTGTTCCCTTTCTATCTTTTCACTACTTTATAAGGGCGGAGGACCTTGTTTAGTAAGTTGAAACTTTATGCCCATATACAGGGTTGCTCATGGTTAAAGGAAAGGTTGGTTAAGTTGGAATGAGTCTTGATTGATGCTTTTATGATCACTTACTTAATTCCAAGATAAAAACAGTTGTGAACAAATGTGAATTGTCTGTCTTATGTAATGGTTGAGTCATAACGGAATCTCAATTTGTAAATCATGTAAAGTGAAACTGAATAGCAATAGCTTTAGACTGTGCACGTCTGAAGTGACGGACAAACAGGAGTTGGGGTTCATGGTGGTAGCCCATGGCCTTTTCTGGGACCGGATTGATCACCGTGTCCTATTTTTATTTAAACGTTCCTCGATATCGCAGGTCACTGAGGTTACGGAGTCGCGCCCGTACCTCGTCTTCCTTAGTGAAGACTTCTGGATGGTCAACTCGGTCCATTGTCTATTTCAACTAAAATAATATTATGGTTATTAAGCCTAGCTTAGTCTAGTCAAGTATAATCGTCAAATTATTATGTTTTGTCTGTCCTTACTTATATTTATTAGTATCATGTTAGGGTTGTTGGTTTGATAGTATCATGCTAGGATTGTTATTGATTTAGTATGTAGTACTCAGCTTTGCTGATTACGTGCTTTTGCTTGTGCATGTTGATCATGGCTATGCCTTATTGATCCTGTGATGACCCAATCTTTGGTGAGCAGTCTCTAAGGATCAATAAGCATTGTCCATCTGCAGGTTTGAAGATGTTGCATCATTGGGATCGGGAATAGAGAGCTTGTATTTAGTTTTGATTTGCTAAGTTAACTTGGGTTTGTTTAATTGGACTTTAAACTTGTTAGTTGATCTTATTTTCGTTGATTGGTTTTGGGATTAACTATGTAATCGATTATTTATAAACCTTAAGTTAGTTTTATGTTTTCCGCTGCAAAATTCTGAATAAGCCGTTACGTTTTCACACGGGCGATAATGCCTTGATAATTCTCTACGTTTTATATTAAAATGTTGTTTTACAAAGTGGTATCTAGAAGCTAAGGTTTTATTTTAATAAATTTCTAGGCGCCTAACCATCTAGTTATTCAAAATAAATTTCTTAAAAATCGAGTTTCTACGTATTATAGTGTTCAAAAATTGGTACTTTTTTTTGGGGGGCCGATTTCCTTTTATCTTGTTGGAAAGTATATAATATTTCCTATTTAAGTTCGAAATCAAATTTCAAATTAAAGTGACTTTCGAAATTTTTATTCTTTTCTTATTATTTATTATTCAAAAATGAGTACAATTTTTTTTTAAAAAGTTCAAAACTTTTTTTTAAAAGTTGTTTCAAGAGTTAGAATTCGTTATTTAGGAAATATAAATCTTTTTCGAATTAATAATTTTATTTTCGAATTTATTCGCTACGCATTTCCTTAATTTATTTTACTTTATTTATTTTATATTTTATTTATGTTATTATTCTATGTTATAATTTTACTATAACTTCGTTCTTTTATTTCGTTATATAAATGATTCTAATGCTTTAGTTTATGAGAGATGGGTAGTATAAGAAGGGCATATAAGATAGAATTATATGTGCATTAGTAGCTAGTCAATGATAAGAAATTGATTGTTATGTATGTGCATGTGCTAATTGTTTAAGTGTTACATTTACATGTGCATAAAGAATTGTTTGATTCCACCAAACTTATTGATTATTGAACCTTGTTAATGTTTTGGCTGGAAAATCGTTAGTGAGACTTTGAATTGTTTATTTCAGGAATAAAATGTTTCTTTCCAAGTATACTAACATAGGATCCTTCGAGAAACTTGATATAGAAACCCCTGATATTTACGTGAAGAAAATTGTGTTTGGATGTGAATATTATGCTAAAGTTCAAGGGCAACCTATCTTAATGAGAAAGGATATCATAGCAGCCACAATCATTAATTGCTTACCTAACAAATTTCCATACCTAGAACTCAAGGAAAAGTTTAAAGACATGCATTCTGATAATGGGACTCCAAACTTGACTAAATATGGGACTTGGGATGGTAGATGGAAATATGATTCAGAAATTCTGACCACCATTATTGAGGCGGCAGAAAGTGGGTTTAGAGACGGTAAAATCGTAGGGAGTCATGTTGGAGATGCAGTTACAGAAGAACCTATGGGAGTAAGTGTAAATAATGACCTAGAGGAAAATGATGTAGCCGTGGAGAGTGAGAATGTAGGTGTTGAGGCAGAGAATCCTAACCTAGTGGCTCATGAGCCAACCATTGAAATTTCTAGTGATTCAGATGCAGATCTCGAAAGTGAGCAGCAGGTGGCAAATGAGCCTAATCAAGATGAAGATATGGAAGAAGATGAAGACCCTGAGGAAGAGTTTGATGATCTTGAGATCTAAATTTCACTCCGCAAGTTTCAGGAGCAATGGATAGGCAAGAGGCCACAAATATTTTGAAGTCATAAATAGTTAATTTAACTCTTTTATGTTTTAGAGAATAAGTAGCGAAGCTACAATAGTTTAAAGTTAAAGTTTATTGAAGTTTGAAATGTTCTTTATTATTTTGAAGGATGTAATAAATCTTTATGGAGTTAGCAATAAAAGTTAAAGTTTTCAAGGAATTGTTCTTTATTCTATTTTGAGGATTCCATAATACCCCAACCTTTAGGTAACACGTCATGGATTAATTTTCCATTGGTTGCATACTCAGTGTGAATTGTGGATCAATTTAATTGCCACAATAATATTAAATGATTTGAGTACATAAAGGAAGTGAGGGCCAATCTAGACCCTCATGACCAATATGATTCAAAAGGTTATGCCCTATGTGCAGTGTGTGAATGTCTTTCGTGAATTATCGAGGATGATTATTTTTCAATGATTATTGCATCTTGTAGACGATCGTTGCACCTTCATAAACGATTGTCGTGCCTTCATAAATGATGTGTATTAATGTGAACATTGTTGGTTGAGGCGAACTTTATGGTCAATTCAAGTATTAAATTGTATGGGATAACGTATAGGTGATGTTTCAAACCTAAAGTAGAGTATACTAATTGCAGGTCGCGTTCTAGAATGGCCAACAATAATGACTTAGTTGTTGCTATTCGCCTCTTGGCGGAAAAGATGACCCCACCTTTTTAGAAAACCAGATTGGAGAGTTTGAGAAATTGTTTGGGGATTTGAATTGTCTTGAGAATATGAGAGTGGGTCAAGTTGTCATGTATTTGAAAGATGAAGCCGATTTACAGTGGAGAGAAATAGAGTTAGGCTTAGCGCTGCTGAAAGATTCAATTAGGATTCAATTGTTACTGCCTTAAGGGAAAGGTTTACCCTACCTTTTATGAGAAAGCAGAAAGTTTAGGAATTCATAAACATTAGTATGGGGAGCATGACCATCGATGAATACTATTGCAGATTTATAGCATGACCACCTTAGAATTAGGTGGGGAAACCTCTACATCTTTGGATTTTGTGTATGGGGGAGCGGCTCATATTTATGGGTTGCAGTCTAGAATGGACAAGAAAAATATTGTTGTTGGGGAGAAAAGAAAAGAGTTTAATGCTGGGGAAAACCAAGGAAATTTCAAGAGAAATATGAATGAAAATGGTAATGGGAGTGGTAACCAGGTAAAGTAGGGATTTAACCAGTCAGGAAATTAGGGTCGAAGCCTTTAGGGGCGTAGAACAACTAAGAGAACTTCCATAAGTCTGCTAATGAGAATAACAACCAGGATAAGGCTCCGGATAAACTATTCGTTATGAGTAGAAGTGAAGCTGAACGTTTTGCAGATGTAGTTTATGGTACTTTTCTATTAACTCCGTGCCAGTTAAAACATTGTTTGATTCAGGGGCAACTTGCTCTTTTACTTCGTGCTCTATTGTTAAAAGTTGAAGTTAGTAGATTTCGAGGCGATTGATTTACCTGTTAGTCTACCTACTGGTGTAACCATAAAGTGTACCAAGTTGTTTAAGAACTTGCCTTTGAAGACAAAAGATTGTGTTTTTCCTTCTGATTTGATAAAGTTTAGTCTGAGGGACCTAGATGTAATTTCGGGGATGGACTAGCTAAGTGTGTACAAGGCTAAGGTAGATTGTGAAGTTCAGAAAGTAAGTTTAAGGAACCTTATTGGAAAATTGACCTCATATAGATGTTTTGAAAAGTCCAAGAACCTTTACTTATTTCCGTAATGCAAGTGAGGAAATTGATGAATAGGGAGTACGAACTATTTTCTGTAGTGTGTCAGAGGTGATTAAAGAAGTTAGTGACAATCGAGGATGTTGCCATTGTGAGTGGATTCATTGATGTGTTTCCGAGTGAAATTACAAGTATGTTACCTGTTAGAGCTTTTGAGTTCACAATAGACTTAGATCCTGAAACGACACCTATATCCAAAGCACCTTATAGCATGACACCTCCTGAAATGAGCGAATTAAGACACAATTGCAAGAGTTGTTTGTTAAGGAGAAAGATAAGAGTATGGAATCATGCATCGATTTTAGGGAGCTAAACACCATCAAGAACGAGTATCCTTTGCCTAGGATAGATGACATATTTGATCAATTGAATTGGGCGAGTGTGTTCTCAAAGTCTGATTTGTGTTGAAGTACCACCAATTGAGGATAGATGATAAGGGCCTATACCTCATTAGGACTCGTTATTGTCATTATGGGTTTAGAGTAATGTCTTTTGGGTTAACCAATGCACCTGCCATAAATATGGAATTGATGAATGAGATTTCCCACGAATTCCGAATTAAGTTTGTTATTATATTACTGATGGTATCCTGATTTATTCAAAGAATGCAAAAAAAAGAGCATAATGAAATCTTGAGGATTACTTTGGAGACGCTTAGAAAGAATCTAGTTTTTTTTTTCTTAAATGAAGTATACAAATCTTGAAGTCATGTGTGTATAAGTGACACCAGTGGAAAAGTGAAGGACTATATTGATCGAAAACTACGTTACGTAAGGGAGTAACATTAAGAGGTGATTCGAGTGGTCCAGGATCGTTAGAAATTTGTTGTCTTGAAAAGAGGGGAATATATGAATTGGTGAAATACTAGAATTGAAGCCCAAGAGTTATACATCCATGAAAGGCGTAATGAGGTTCAGTAGAAAAGGAAAGTGGAGCAGAAGGAGTGTCTGTAGATCCTGCTAAGGTTCAAGCTGTGAGTGAGTGACCTACTCCAAAGAACGTGTCTAATGTTTGAAGTTTCCTAGGCCTATTTGACTATTATAGGAGGTTTCCGAGAGACTTTTCGAAGATAGCAAGACCAATGACCAATCTGATGAAAAAGGAATCAAAGTTTGAGTGAAGGGAGAAATTTGTGAAAGCTTTCCAGATTGTAAAAGAACATTTGACCCCCACACTCGTTGTCACGTCAGTTGAAACCTTACGAGACTAATTAACCTACTCATGACCTAAAGCTAGCTGTTATTGTGTTATATGCGAATATTCGGAGGCATTACCTTTATAGGGCAACATGTAAGATCCTTACCGAGCACAAAAGTCTGAAATTTTGGCAATAAGGTCCAGTTGAAGCTCGGGGACAACATTGAAAATGATACTGCTTTCCACCCTGTAACCGATGGTCAGCTTGAGAGCACTAACCAAACCATGGGAGATAAGTTGAGAGCATGTACTATTGACTTTAAAGAGAAGTTGGGAGATCATTTAGATTTGATTGAATTGTCGTGCATCGATAGTTACCATGCGAGCATTACGATGTCACATGTTGAGGCATTGTGTGGAAAAAGTGTAGAAGTCCATTGCTGGAATGATTTGAGTGAAAATATTGTATTGGGGACATAATTCGATGAAGTGGAAGTATCAAAAGTTATTCCCTGAGATGAGTTACGAGGGCGTAACTCGTTTTCTTTAAGGGGGTAGAATGCGATAGAAATTCGCGCTTTTTACCTACTTTTATAGCAATTTCATGCATTTTATGCTAATTATTAGCAACTTATACATGTTGGTGCAAAGTAAATAAATTCTCCGCATAAGAAAAAGGTGTTCATGAGTAACACAAGCATCTTTGAGTTGGCAAAAGAGTGCACAAGAGTGGCACAAAGTACTCCTACAGTAAGAATAAGTTGAAAACTTTTGAAAAATGTGTGAATTTTCGTGTCAAGTTTCGGGACGAAACTTCTTTTAAGAGGGGTAGATTGTAATCCCCCGTAATTTTATACATTTTATTAATATATTTTAACGTATAGTTATTTATATTTTAATAGAATTTACGAATTTTAATAATTAATATATAATTAACGTATATTTATTTAAGTTAATTACATTTTAAATTTTTAACGATTTATGAAATCAAAATAATTTTAGAACTTTACATTGAAACAATTCGTTTTACGAAAACACGTTCGATTGACTTTGGAAAACAATCCTAACCGTTTTGGATTCAAACAAACTTAATTTTAATCCTAGCCCAAATTGGTGAAGCCCAAGATAGATAAACCCATAAGTCTTTCCTCTCATCTCCTTCAACTTCACGTGGAAAAGGAAAAAAAAAAAAAACCCTCTAACCCACACCAAACAAGAAAAATCACGTATTGCTGTTTCACGTGAAATTTCTCAAACCTCCTCCTTGCTTCAGCTTCCCGGAACCTCTGCGCCGTCACCTTCGGCCGCCTAACCACCGTCGGCGTTCCTCCCTTCTCCGTCGTTCCGGTACTCCTTATCTCTTCTCCTCCTCTTATTCTTTCCTTATCTCTTTCGTTTCTTTTTCCCTCACTCGTTGGTTCTGTTGATTTGAACCGGTACCTACGCGCCGCTTGCAGCCGCGACCACCACCTCACGGCCTCCCTTGCCGCACCGCGCCGCCCAACTGTTGCAGCCTCCCTATTCTTCCTGTCACGCACGCAGTCGCAGCCCCTTGCTTGCACAACCACCTCGGCGTGACTACCTTCAACCACCACCATCAGCAAGCGTCGCCCAACCTCGGCGACCACCTGCACCGTCGTCGCGCAGCCCGCCGTCGGCCAGCTTCCCTCCTCTCTCCTTTGGTTAATTTCTAAATCCTTAAAACTAATTAATGCTTTAATTACGTTTTAATAATTTAATGTATGTGTCTTGAATTAAATTTATGATTTTTTTTATTAAGTTATACATTTTCAGATTATATATTTCGCTTGATTTATAATTAAATTTGCAGATTATATAATTGGTTTGAAACGAGAATTCGAATTATTTAAAGCACGAATTTTAAGGTTTTAATATTTTAAATTCATGTTAGGATGATTATAAGTTATTGAATTATTATTTTTATGATTTTAAACATGCTAATTATGTTTTGGAGTAGTTTGAAATTAGTTATATTGCCGGAAATTTAAAGTACGATGTTTGCAAAGAGTTTTCAACGAATTTCAATCATTGATTCAATAATTATTATGCTAGGAAATCAAATACTCAAGTTTTGATGCTGGGGAATGTTCTAAGTATATTTAGGATGTATTTGGAATGCTTTATTATGGTTGCGAATGATTAGAAATTGATTGGGATTATTTGTTGGTTGTTTTAGGCGGAGAATTTTCTTTAGGCGATATTTGAAAGTGTTAAAGTGGCCTATTAGTTGTTTACACAAGGTACGTACATACTTGTGTGCTTGGAATGTGTGCTAATTGTTGAAACCATGTTGAATCTTGTTGTTGAACTTGGTTATGTTGATATTATTGTTGAACTTGGTGATGTTGATATTATGGACGAACTGGGTTATATTGAATGTGCATGTTTAATACTGTTGGACAAACTTATTGAACTTATTTTGCACTATAAGAACTGTAACATGTTAGTATGGATGTTTGATACAAACATGTTGGTTGGGAACACTAGATTATTCTATATGATTGGGTTGGATCAATTGGTTGTTGTTCCCTTTCTATCTTTTCACTACTTTATAAGGGCGGAGGACCTTGTTTAGTAAGTTGAAACTTTATGCCCATATACAGGGTTGCTCATGGTTAAAGGAAAGGTTGGTTAAGTTGGAATGAGTCTTGATTGATGCTTTTATGATCACTTACTTAATTCCAAGATAAAAACAGTTGTGAACAAATGTGAATTGTCTGTCTTATGTAATGGTTGAGTCATAACGGAATCTCAATTTGTAAATCATGTAAAGTGAAACTGAATAGCAATAGCTTTAGACTGTGCACGTCTGAAGTGACGGACAAACAGGAGTTGGGGTTCATGGTGGTAGCCCATGGCCTTTTCTGGGACCGGATTGATCACCGTGTCCTATTTTTATTTAAACGTTCCTCGATATCGCAGGTCACTGAGGTTACGGAGTCGCGCCCGTACCTCGTCTTCCTTAGTGAAGACTTCTGGATGGTCAACTCGGTCCATTGTCTATTTCAACTAAAATAATATTATGGTTATTAAGCCTAGCTTAGTCTAGTCAAGTATAATCGTCAAATTATTATGTTTTGTCTGTCCTTACTTATATTTATTAGTATCATGTTAGGGTTGTTGGTTTGATAGTATCATGCTAGGATTGTTATTGATTTAGTATGTAGTACTCAGCTTTGCTGATTACGTGCTTTTGCTTGTGCATGTTGATCATGGCTATGCCTTATTGATCCTGTGATGACCCAATCTTTGGTGAGCAGTCTCTAAGGATCAATAAGCATTGTCCATCTGCAGGTTTGAAGATGTTGCATCATTGGGATCGGGAATAGAGAGCTTGTATTTAGTTTTGATTTGCTAAGTTAACTTGGGTTTGTTTAATTGGACTTTAAACTTGTTAGTTGATCTTATTTTCGTTGATTGGTTTTGGGATTAACTATGTAATCGATTATTTATAAACCTTAAGTTAGTTTTATGTTTTCCGCTGCAAAATTCTGAATAAGCCGTTACGTTTTCACACGGGCGATAATGCCTTGATAATTCTCTACGTTTTATATTAAAATGTTGTTTTAGAAAAGAGAGAATTGTCGGGGTGTTACACAGCAGCCCTGCCTTGTGTCGTGTGCCACGAGCAATGAACGAATGGGCATGGGCGAAGAGCGAGCCAAGGCAGTCGCGTGTGGGCAGCAAGCGAGCTGCGCCACAACGCGCGCTGCCTCGCACAAGAGCGCGCAGCCTCGCGCGCAGCGAGCGCAAGCTCGCGTGCCACGAGCGCTGCGCCCAGCATTACTCGCGCGCACAGCGAGCGATGTCGCGCGCCCAGCGAGCGATGTCGCGCCCCAGCGAGCGATGGCTCGCGCGCACAGCGAGCGATGTCGCGCGCCCAGCGAGCGATGTCGCGCGCCCAGCGAGCGATGGCTCGCGCGCCCAGCGAGCGATGTCGCGCGCCCAGCGAGCGATGTCGCGCGCGCGCACTGCGAGCGATAGCTCGCGTGCGATGAGCGCTGGCGCGCGCAGCGAGCACCAATGCGTGCGGAGGCTTGCGATAGGGAAGCAGCAGCTTTGCGACGAGCGCATGGGCTGCGCGCACATGGCCAGCAATGGCTGTGTGCGTACGGTCCATGGGCGTGCAACGCGTAGGGTGTTTGCGTTACGATTAGATCGTTTTGAATGTTTAATTTGAAAATTTCAGTTCACGTAATTTTAATTAATTTTAAAATTAATAATTTGAATTATTTTCTTGGATTTTAATTTTGAATATTATAATTATAATAAATGTTATTTATTCTAATTATTTTACTAAAATTAAAATCATGAATTAATTTAAATACGACTGAAATTAAATTAAATTTTTTGGATTCAATTATAAATTGATATGAGCTTTAAATTTTAATTAAATTTGTATGTTTCCGGTTGGACTAGAAATACATTTTTATGTTTAAAATTGGTAAAGCATATGAATTTATTGGTTTAAGTGGGAGCGCTTTTTAGTCATAAACTCTTGATTAGGTCTACAAATCCTTAAGGTTAAAACAACTTGATTAAAATTAATAAGGACTGAATAATTGGTAGATTATTGGTGCCCTTGATTAATTGCTGCAAATGTTTACGTGATGCATAATGTGTTTTACTAACCAGCTATGTGGGCCATTCATGATAATGAATGGGTGAATGGTATATATTGTATATGTACTGTTTTGCAGGTTATGAAGTGACTAGTATGGCCCAAATAGGATAGAAAATATGGTCTGCGTACCATTAATTTGAATGTAATTGGTCTAAAGTACCAAAGTTATTTTTCAATTCAAATATGGTCTGCGTACCATCAAATAGTTGTAATTAGTTATAGCTTATCCTATTTGAAGAAAATGGTGCCTCCCACGGAGATTTTCAAGACGGACTTTGAAGTTAAAGCTTCAAGATGAAGTCGGGCCATACTAGATCACAAATATCTTATGCATGTTTTAAGTTATTTATTGCTTTTAAATATGTCTTAAAATGCATGAGATCAAAAGCTTGATTATGTTGCATGATTAAGGATTTTAGTTCACTTAAAATCTAACCAACATAGTAAGAACCTTAAGTTCCAAACTTAAAAATTGAGTTATAAGGTGCCATGCCAAAATATACACTTGCTTGGATATCCTTTACATCAATCTAGTAATAGTTTTCGCTCAGCGAGGTGTTACTTATTGGTCCTAAAGGGGCAAGGTACACAAATAATTGTGAGTACACGTTAGTTTTGGTGAAACTCAACGATATAAGTAAGGAGTCCTTTTATGTCGTGGCAAAATCGATAGGTTTACCTAATAAGTTCTTAGACGTACCTATCAACCAAGAATAGTTTCTAGACTATTAGCAAAAGGCTTTTGCTTACCTAAGATGTTTTAGGATTAAGTCGACAAACTGTGCTTAGTTCTTCAATGATTTTAGGATCTTGGAATCATTTTATTCACACCTGCCGGAACAATAAAATCGAATAAAATGCTAATAACTTGTTTGAATTGCATGGTTGCTTTAATTTCAAGTTATTATTCATGATAAATGTTTAGACTTTGCATGCTTCAATGTATGTTTTAATTATTGTTTATAATTAAATATCTTGCACTGCAATAAATCCTTTTAGAAAGGTAAGAGTAAATTTCCTCGATTGGTAGTGAATCCAAGAACGATTCACGGAAAAGAGAGAAAGTGAGCAATTTAAAATGTACGTTTCTTATATCGACTTTTATGGTTGTTTTCGAATATCAAAATCGAATGGCAAACCAATTGGTGCTTGTGAATTCAAAATACACTGTAGTTTTGAGATCATAAAGCATTGAGTCTAATACGCTCAGCTTTACCAATGGTTAACAACCTAATATCTTTGTCCATTTAATTCTCGAATGAGTCTAGTCCCTAGACATTCGAATAGATCGATACTTAGAGAACTTTAGAAGCTTCTGGTAAGATCATCTAGTTGAAACAAAATATTCAACAGAAATTAAAATGGTAAAGAACCTTGTTGGTGACATTGGACATGTCTAACAAAGTATAAAAGTCAACACTAAAGAATTCAATTCTTAAGACTATAAGAAAGGGTACAAGAAATAGGAAAACGGGGAACAAATGAAAGGAATTACGATTCCGTTTCTACCTATAAGTTTATGTTTAAAGAGAAGTGACCTAGTAATCAAACTTCCTTGGTATCATATACCGCTTGAGGTTCTTACTTCGGTAATAACTCAAACAATGGAAGCTAGGATACACTAATGACCTACAAGTGGGAAATGAAGCATGGCAATGCTACATTAGTTGTAGAGTCATCTAGTTTGTTTTAAGTCCTTTCAAAGGCTGGAACTAAATGGCTATTTTGTTCCATAATCAGCATACCTAAATTTCTGCTTCAAACACAGAAAGACTCACATTCAGAAGAACAAAAACAATGCTTGTTTGTTTGTTTATTTGAATGAAATGGTCATTTACGGAATGAGTCAATATGCTTGATTAAAACAAACAACTCTTTAAAGAACTTTACTAGGTTCAAATCAAACCCTTGATTTGAGTTCCACTAATCTTTGGCATTGTTGCTTAGACCATATCAACAAGTTAACATTCAAAAGCTCTATTTTGATGGACTTTTGAAAGTTAATTGATTTCTAGATCAATTTAAGACGACTAGTCTTACTTGTTGAAAGTAACAAAAGATATGAACTATTGTTAGAACTCCTAGACAATAGAGTTCAAAGCTAAAGAAAGATTTTATGACTTTATTATTTCACATGGATTTGAGTGAATATAGGTTTATTTACTCAAAGTGATATAAGTTTGAATCTGTTTGACTAGTTCAAAGATTCAGAAGTATAAAATCCACTTGGCAAGAAATCATAAAGATCTAGGTTAGATCATGTTGATGATTACTTGAGACCAAATATGATCATCAATGATTGTGTGTTGTAATTTCACAATCTAGGTCCATAAGATATAACATATCTTAGTTGGAATAATCGAAGTCAATTAGCACTTGATTCGATCAATGATGAATCATAAAGACTTTTCCTATAATTTCTAAAACAAAATGCTCAACTACCACCAAACTAAACCAAATTCGTCAAAGCTATTGAAAGGTAATTTCAGAATAACTTTTCATAAAATATATCTAGAGAGTTGCAAAACTCAGTGGGAGCTTAGTGTTTGTTATTCAACAAACTAAGGCCCAAGTATAGATATATGTTTCATTGTGATTTATTCAAATGAGACACAAGGGTATTGTTTCTACCACGAATTTTTGAGAACATAATGTTTGTTTGCTCGAAATGATGTCCTTTTGGAGATTCGTTTCCAAAATGACAAGTGGGAGAAAATAGACCTCGAAAGTTTTCGAGGCGAACAACAAACATAAACGGACATTCCGGAGGCTTTTCGAAGTGCTTCAGAAAATCCGAACTTATTCTTTAAGACTTTAGAAGTGGCTTTAAAGAATAGACATCTCTTAGAAGACTTTACAAGTGCTTCAAGGAGAACAGAATATTCAAAGGACTTTAAGTGGCTATTGATATTCTAATGTTTGATGTTCTATACCCAAGTAGGCATAGAATTCAAGTCACTGAAACTATGAGATTCTTCTATTAGATAGTAAAGAAACATAGAGATCAGGTCAATGAGACTATGAGATTCTTCTATTAAATAGTGAAGAAACCTACAACTTGCAGTCAAACTATTATCATGTAGGTTAATGAGTTTTGTGACTTGTAAGAAAGCTATGACGAAACCCAGATTCCCTAAAATGGTTAGAGGCCATATATAGACTCAAATGTTTTAAATGGTTAGAGGCCATAAAACATACTCAATGTTTTGATGACAAAATTGAAATTTTGTTGATTTGCAAGAATAGTTTCACACCTATTAGTTGCAAGTTTGTTTTAAGGATAAAAACCATCAAACATGAAATTGTGTTCACACACAAAGCTAGATTAGTTGCTAAAGGTTACAAGCAAATTCATGGCATGGATTGTGTTGAAACCTCATGCAAAATCGTAATGCTTAAGTCTATAATTCAAGCAATGATTGCATATTGGTACATATGGCAATTGGATGACAAAACGTATTCCTCAATCAAATGATGGAATACAATATGTACATGGTATGTCATAGAGTTTGTGGATCCAAATAAATGCTTGAAAAGGAAAGCTAGCTTATAAAATCTAAGTACAGATTTAAGCAAGCAATTGGGAATTGGAACTGTATTTTAAGTGAAGCTAATAAGCATTTTAGTTTCATAAAATATACATGATTCTTATAGATGTATAAGAAGTTTAGTGGGAGTACATAAAAACTTATTTGGTCCTATGTGTATCACACACATATCTCTCTATTGTGAAATAACATTCAAATGCTAATGACTTAGATTTGAAATTATTCATCAATGATGGACCATGGCGAAACTTAGTACATATTGGGTATTAAGATCTATTTACAAAGATCTTATAATATTGTTTTAGATTAAGTAATGGCATTTACTAAATCAAACACGAAAGTCTCCATTGGAGATATTCGACCCATGTGAATAAATCTAAGTAAAGAATGTTTGAACTATGTATAAGCATTTACTAAGTTAAACATCAAAGAGTCTAAATGAGATTCTTAACCTATATTATATGTCAAAGAATTTAGCTGGATTCAGTATCTACTAAAATTGAATGAGCTAAAGTTACATGAATAGAATTCAATTGGGAATTATTCTACAAAAAAATTTATCATGTATGATATAATATGAGGATCGCCAAAAACGTATCGTATGACTTTAGGCATGACGAACATATACCAATCTCTATTGATCTAAGTAAAGATCAACTAGATTGAGATCAAAAATACTTATGGTACTTGAAAAGGTACATAGGAATAGTTCTTGATTCAAGGAAATAAGGATATGCTAAATATTGATGTTGCACGCATAAACACTGGCAAAGGATCAAGCAAGACCCTTTGGAGTTAACCATTGACAAGGACGAGCTATTGAGCATTGTGTTTTGAAAATGGCAACATGGATTGGAGACCATGAGTTGTTGCGTGGGAAATTAAAATAATAATTTCTATGTTCTAAGATATAGTTGGAGAATCTTCCACATATCTATGAACTGCCTGGATAGGTAAATCCAAACAAAGCATCACTAGCAACCTATACAGTTGAAGTAAAAAAAAATATAATTATTGCCTAAGAAGCAATAAAACAGGGTTGTTTAAAGTTCTTCACTGAACTTGGGTAGATCACCTATCTGCTGGCTTGATGGTTCTTCATTGAAAAATGCGTAGAACCACTCTTGAAGCAAGGAAAACGTCTGCTAACTTGATGGTTCTTCATTACAAAATGAGTAAAACCACCATCGAAGTAAGAAAGACTAGATCACATAATAAACAAACCCAGAAAGATCTTATCATCATATCTCGAAGAACATTCGATAAAAAGGATATTAAGATTGGCAAAGCATAATAACTAAACCTATGCAACAAGTGAGAAGCAACACTCACGTTGTAGCACTGGAAATCAAGCATAGCTTTGAATTCCATGAATTGTTTTAGAAGATGGGTTTGAGGCCCATGGTTATAAAACATTGGGGTTGAACATTTATCATATATGAAATGTATTTTCATATTCCATTTAATCTTGGTTTAGTATTAAATGATGAGTCCCTTCAAATTTGACGATATATTCAAGATAGACTATCAGGACCAGTCCTGTGACTAAGAAATGTCTATCAAGTGAACTTGAATGTCAAAGGTTGAAAATGGTCCCTAATCGGAGTTTTCTATAAAATTGGACGCATAGAAAACGTTAGACGATTAGAATGCAAGATGACTAGTAGTTCTGTTTCTTGAACTATGTGGACATGGCAATGTCATAATCATTTGCATAGATACTTACTTTGGGAAGACTAGTATCGGACAAGACCTATGAAACTTTACTGTAAGAGATGAAAGTCTGTCATAAGTAAATTTCATTAAATTATTAGACACTAAATCCTCAATACCTGAGTGATTTGAGATTACTTGTTTGAGAACTGGTTGCTTTGACGTTGACCAACCGTCGCACCGTAAAAGGAGGCTATAAAGGCAACGCTCAGGTAATCACCTATCAAACGAAGTCTAATCTCAAGATCGCAAGATTGGGATTGTCCTCCCATAAATCGGGATGAGATGCTTAAAAGTTGTACAAGGCCACTCGGAGAGCTAGAAACTGTGAAATGCATGGCCGTGCTCGGATGAATCATAGGCTATGATTATCTATTTATTCGATCAGTTGAACTCTGAAACCGAGGAACACCTCTGGACATAATAAGGATGACAACTCTTACCTTATGTTCAAGAGCAAGCATCGAGCGACAAAGGAATTAGGAAATGCACACTTGTCCCTAAGGACAAGTGGGAGACTGAAGGAAATAATGCCCTTGGTCCAAGTATGCATTCTATGTTAAGTCTAATAAATGCGGTTCAGTATTAATTAACAAGTTAATAATTCAGTGAGATCAAGTGAGCTGAATGCCTAGCTAGAGGCCGCTTCAGTTCAAGTGGAATTAATGATATTAATCCACAACTTACTCTTGACTGAACCCGTAGGGTCACACAAATAGTACGTAAACGGATCAAGTATTTAATGGCATTAAATACTCCATCTATGAATATTCGGAACCGACGGATCTTGGTTTCAGTGGGAGCTAAGATCGTCACAGGCAAGAAATGAATACTCCGGAAACGATGATATTGCCGGAAACGGAAATATGGATCGTATCGGAAATATGAATATTATCCAAGTCGTAGATGTCGCCGGAAACGAAAACATGGTACGTATCGGAAAATATTATTGGAAATGGAAATATTACCGGAATCGGAAATATTGCCGGAAACGGAAATATTGTCAGAATCGGAAATATTACCGGAATCGGAAAATAATTCCGGAAACGGAAATATTAAATATTTGTTCGAAACGGAAATTAATTCCGGAATCGGAAATATTAAATATTGTTCGTATCGGAAATAAATTCCGGAACTGGAAATTTAATCGGAAGCGTATCGTACGAATTAGCATCGGACGAGGCCTGCCGGACGAAGGCCCAGCACGAAGCCGGGCCATCGCCCAGCAAGCACGCGCGCCACAAGCCCAGCCAAGGCAGCGCCCAGGCCTACCGCAAGGCAGGCCCAGCGCGCGCCAAGGCCACGGATGCGTGGGCCGCGCTGCGTGGGCTGCTGCTCGCACGCGCATGGGCAGCCCTTGTGGCTGCCGTGTGTGTGTGAGTTTGTGCTCATGCGTGATTCCTAAATCTACAAGAGTTAGTGTATGATTAAATTCCTATTCCTAATTGGATAAATTAATTAAATAGAATTCATGTAGGATTCTAATTTCAATTAATTCGTATCCTACTAGGATTACGATTCCTTTTCCATAACTCTATAAATAAAGGCCTAGGGGTCATTATTTATATATAAGTTTTAAGTATTCAAAACTAATATTTTTAAGCAGAAAAATCAGCCAATATTCTTGCCTACCTAACCGAAAATATTAGAACCTTAAGGGCGATTCTAGTTGGTCAATCTTAAGGCGGATCCGGACGTGCTGTGGACTATCTACGGAGGGACGACACTTGGAGTCCTAAAGACTTGTTCTTGTTCGGTTCGGGCGCAGCTAGGGAAGGCACGCAACAAAGAGTATGCATCTAAACTATGCTAAATGATTATGTGTAAATAATATGTTTCCTGGCTTTATGGTTTTTCCGCATGATTTATGAACTGTCATATGAATCATAACCTAACAGTCGTGCCCTTGCTTGCCTTTCTTGGGTCATGGATTGCCTTGCTTGGGCCATGTCGTGCCCTTGCTTGCCTTTCTTGGGTCATGCATTGCTTTGCTTGGGCCATGTCGTGCCCTTGCTTGCCTTTCTTGGGTCATACCTTGCCTTGCTTGGGCCATGTCGTGCCCTTGCTTACCTTTCTTGGGTCATGCTTGCCTTGCTTGGGCCATATCGTGCCCTTGCTTACCTTTCTTGGGTCATGCTTACCTTGCTTGGGCCATGTCTTGCCCTTGCTTGCCTTTCTTGGGTCATGCCTTGCCTTGCTTGGGCCATGTCGTGCCCTTGCTTACCTTTCTTGGGTCATGCCTTGCCTTGCTTGGGCCATGTCGTGCCCTTGCTTACCTTTCTTGGGTCATGCCTTGCCTTGCTTGGGCCATGTCGTGCCCTTGCTTACCTTTCTTGGGTCATGCTTCCCTTGCTTGGGCCATGTCGTGCCCTTGCTTACCTTTCTTGGGTCATGCCTTGCCTTGCTTGGGCCATGTCGTGCCCTTGCTTACCTTTCTTGGGTCACGCCTTGCCTTGCTTGGGCCATGTCGTGCCCTTGCTTACCTTTCTTGGGTCATGCTTTGCCTTGCTTGGGCCATGTCGTGCCCTTGCTTGCCTTTCTTGGGTCATGCCTTGCCTTGCTTGGGCCATGTCGTGCCCTTGCTTACCTTTCTTGGGTCATGCCTTGCCTTGCTTGGGCCATGTCGTGCCCTTGCTTGCCTTTCTTGGGTCATGCTTACCTTGCTTGGGCCATGTCGTGCCCTTGCTTCCCTTTCTTGGGTCATGCCTTGCCTTGCTTGGGCCATGTCGTGCCCTTGCTTACCTTTCTTGGGTCATGCCTTGCCTTGTTTGGGCCAAGTCGTGCCCTTGCTTGCCTTTCTTGGGTCATGCTTACCTTGCTTGGGCCATGTCGTGCCCTTGCTTACCTTTCTTGGGTCATGCCTTGCCTTGCTTGGGTCATGTCGTGCCCTTGCTTACCTTTCTTGGGTCATGCTTCCCTTGCTTGGGCCATGTCGTGCCCTTGCTTCCCTTTCTTGGGCCATGCCTTGCCTTGCTTGGGCCATGTCGTGCCCTTGCTTGCCTTTCTTGGGTCATGCCTTGCCTTGCTTGGGCCATGTCGTGCCCTTGCTTACCTTTCTTGGGTCATGCCTTGCCTTGCTTGGGCCATGTCGTGCCCTTGCTTGGCTTTCTTGGGTCATGCCTTGCCTTGCTTGGGTCATGTCGTGCCCTTGCTTGCCTTTCTTGGGTCATGCCTTGCCTTGGTTAGGCCATGTCGTGCCCTTGCTTGCCTTTCTTTGGTCATGCCTTGCCTTGCTTGGGCCATGTCGTGCCCTTGCTTGCCTTTCTTGGGCCATGTCGTGCCCTTGCTTGCCTTTCTTGGGTCATGCTTTGCCTTTCTTGGGCCATGTCGTGCCCTTGCTTGCCTTTCTTGGGTCATGCTTTGCCTTGCTTGGGCCATGTCGTGCCCTTGCTTGCCTTTCTTGGGTCATGTCTTGCCTTGCTTGGGCCATGTCGTGGCCTTGCTTGCCTTTCTTGGGTCATGGTTTGCCTTGCTTGGGCCATGTCGTGCCCTTGCTTGCCTTTCTTGGGTCATGCATTGCTTTGCTTGGGCCATGTCGTGCCCTTGCTTGCCTTTCTTGGGTCATACCTTGCCTTGCTTGGGCCATGTCGTGCCCTTGCTTAGAGCCAAC
This sequence comes from Spinacia oleracea, assembly GCF_020520425.1. Taxonomy (NCBI): domain Eukaryota; kingdom Viridiplantae; phylum Streptophyta; class Magnoliopsida; order Caryophyllales; family Amaranthaceae; genus Spinacia; species Spinacia oleracea. The sequence goes on from NW_026614349.1 coordinate 97,581, forward strand.
AAATTTTTTTTCAAAAAAATTTTTTTTTTAATATTTTTTTTGAATTTTTTTTGCATTTTTTTGATTTTTTTTTTTTTTTCAAAAAAATAATTTTTCGCGTCAAATCGGGTCTCGGACAAAAAATTATGCGTCAAATCCGTCGAATGATCCAAAATTTTCAATCCGTCTAATGTCATGGGCATGTGTGGTGTCGTAGGGGGCCGACCATGCCCAACGGTGCCCAACGGTGCCCACAAGAGAGTTTTAAGCCAACCTTGACCATCCATCCTTCCACTCTCACCCTCCCCCTATAGAGGTTTATTTTGAATTAGCTAAATTTTCCTAGTGAACACCCAAGTGACAGTAACATAATAATGGCTCAAAACTTGAGTTTTTGTCATAATAATGCCCCGTTTTTTTTGTTGGAAAACCTTATATGGGCATTAAGCTTAATTTTCATGATTTTTTTTTTTCAAAAAAATTATTTTTGTTTTCCGAAAATAGGGAAAATAGGGGTAAAAACGGGAAAAATAAGGGAAAAATTCAAAAAAATCTCAAAAAAATCCCAAAAAATCCCAAAATATTCAAAAAAATCCCAAAAAATTATTGGTGTGGAAATGTTTTATTTTTGGACCTAGGGGGGTGCCCGTGTGGTCCCGGGTTGCTATTTTAGGGGTAAAAACGGGGAAAATCCCAAAAAATTCAAACAAATCCCAAAAAATCCGAAAAAATAGGAAAAGACATATAAATATATATAGAAAACATTGGTGTTGAAATTTTTTATTTTGGGACCTCGGGGGGTGCCCGTGTGGTCCCGGGTTGCTATTTTTGGAAAGTTTTCGGGAAAATTCATTCATAGTGGTCATTATTGTGCATGTGGTCCGATCGTTTTGCCTTGGGCCATGCCTTGGGTCCGATTGTTGTGCCTTGGGCCATGCCTTTCCCTTGCGTGCTTATGGATGCCATGCCCTTGGTCCATGTCAATGCGATCTTTAGGAATGCAACACAGAAAACCATCACTCGCCCAAGGCCTGTATAGCACTTGGAGCAAACACTGAAGAGGTTTATCGGCGTGCGGTTCACGGAGCCCGCCAGCTAAAAAAACCAAACACCACTCACACGCCTAGCGTACCGCTTGGCCAAGAAACAACGAGCTTGCATCCCACGACCACAAAGTGGCCGCAAGGATGGGCTAGATGTCCCCCGACTAGCACCGTTTGACGTGAAAGAAACAAACAAATCGAGGCGGGACAACACTGGCTAAGGTTAGCTAACACAACGTCAACTAGAATTGGACTGCACCCACATGCCGCTTGATATCGCCCGCATCCGGGAACGGTCCGCATCGAGTTTCGGAAACATTAGCACACTAAAGCCAAAAGGGACAAGAGGTTTGTTCAAAGATCGACGACGAGATTTAGTCCGCTCTCTAGTGTGCTGCTTGGTCCTCTGCCAGCACACAAGAACAGTCCGAATCCGGTCATCGAGGCCCAAGTTCCCCTCGACTATAGTACCCGTTCTAGGTTTGCTCGAAGGAACGACGACGAGATTTAGTATGCTCTTGTGTGCTTCTTGGTCCGTTGCCCGCACACTAGAACACACCGCATCCGATCATGGATTTCCAAGCTCCCTTACAATACCTACGAGGTTTGTTCGAAGGACGACGTCAACTAGATTTTAGTCCGCGCTCGTGGGCTGCTCGGACCGCTGCCCGCAAGAACAGACCGCATCCGATCGACAAGTCCCAAACTCCCCTCCGCTAACCCATCCGAGAGACGACCGCGGGACCATTGCGGCATATGAAAAAACGAGGTCAAGTCGGGACGTTAGCCGTATTGCGGGCCAAATCCACCACCGTCATCCCCCGACTTTACGGAGCCGAAAAATTCCCTCAATGCATCGTTGGATTTTTTTCTGAACAACAAAAACTAAAGGTCAAGTCGGTACTATGGCCGTGTCGCAGGCCAATTCCACAACCGTCATCCCCCGAAATACTCCGTCAATCGAACCGTAACACCTTTCTTTGCTTACCTTGCTTGGGATATGCCTTGCCATGCCTTCCTCTTGCCTTTCTTTGCCACGACTTTCCCTTGCTTACCTTGCTTGGGCCATGCCTTGCCACGACTTGCCCTTACATGCCTTTCTTTGCCATGACTTGCCCTTGCTTGCCTTGCTTGGGCATGGCGTGCCCTTACTTACCTTTCTTGGGTCATGCTTACCTTGTTTGGGCCATGTCGTGCCCTTGCTTACCTTTCTTGGGTCATGCCTTGCCTTGCTTGGGCCATGTCGTGCCTTGCCTACCTTTCTTGGGTCATGCTTACCTTGCTTGGGCCATGTCGTGCCCTTTCTTACCTTTCTTGGGTCATACCTTGCCTTGTTTGGGCCATGTCGTGCCCTTGCTTACCTTTCTTGGGTCATGCTTACCTTGCTTGGGCCATGTCGTGCCCTTGCTTACCTTTCTTGGGTCATGCTTACCTTGCTTGGGCCATGTCGTGCCCTTGCTTACCTTTCTTGGGTCATGCCTTGCCTTGCTTGGGCCATGTCGTTCCCTTGCTTACCTTTCTTGGGTCATGCCTTGCCTTGCTTGGGCGATGTCGTGCCCTTGCTTACCTTTCTTGGGTCATGCTTACCTTGCTTGGGCCATGTCGTGCCCTTGCTTACCTTTCTTGGGTCATGCCTTGCCTTGCTTGGCCATGTCGTGCCCTTGCTTACCTTTCTTGGGTCTTGCTTACCTTGTTTGGGCCATGTCGTGCCCTTGCTTACCTTTCTTGGGTCATGCTTACCTTGCTTGGGCCATGTCGTGCCCTTGCTTACGTTTCTTGGGTCATGCCTTGCCTTGCTTGGGCCATGTCGTGCCCTTGCTTATCTTTCTTGGGTCTTGCTTACCTTGTTTGGGCCATGTCGTGCCCTTGCTTACCTTTCTTGGGTCATGCTTACCTTGTTTGGGCCATGTCGTGCCCTTGCTTACCTTTCTTGGGTCATGCCTTGCCTTGCTTAGTTGCTTGGCCCATGTCCTGCCCTTGCTTACCTTTCTTGGGTCTTGTTTACCTTGTATGGGGCATGTCGTGCCCTTGCTTACCTTTCTTGGATCATGCCTTGCCTTGCTTGGGCCATGTCGTGCCCTTGCTTACCTTTCTTGGGTCATGCTTACCTTGCTTGGGCCATGTCGTGCCCTTGCTTACCTTTCTTGGTCATGCTTACCTTGCTTGGGCCATGTCGTGCCCTTGCTTACCTTTCTTGGGTCATGCCTTGCCTTGCTTGGGCCATGTCGTGCCCTTGCTTACCTTTCTTGGGTCATGCTTACCTTGCTTGGGCCATGTCGTGCCCGTGCTTACCTTTCTTGGGTCATGCTTACCTTGCTTGGGCCATGTCGTACCCTTGCTTACCTTTCTTGGGTCATGCCTTGCCTTGCTTGGGCCATGTCGTGCCCTTGCTTACCTTTCTTGGGTCATGCCTTGCCTTGCTTGGGACATGTCGTGCCCTTGCTTACCTTTCTTGGGTCATGCCTTGCCTTGTTTGGGCCATGTCGTGCCCTTGCTTACCTTTCTTGGGTCATGCCTTACCTTGCTTGGGTCATGCTTACCTTTCTTGGGTCATGCTTTGCCTTGCTTGGGCCATGTCGTGCCCTTGCTTACCTTTCTTGGGTCATGCCTTACCTTGCTTGGGTCATGCTTACCTTTCTTGGGTCATGCTTTGCCTTGCTTGGGCCATGTCGTGCCCTTGCTTACCTTTCTTGGGTCTTGCTTACCTTGCTTGGGCCATGTCGTGCCCTTGCTTACCTTTCTTGGGTGATGCTTACCTTGCTTGGGCCATGTCGTGCCCTTGCTTACCTTTCTTGGGTCATGCTTACCTTGCTTGGGCCATGTCGTACCCTTGCTTACCTTTCTTGGGTCATGCCTTGCCTTGCTTGGGCCATGTCGTGCCCTTGCTTACCTTTCTTGGGTCATGCCTTGCCTTGCTTGGGACATGTCGTGCCCTTGCTTACCTTTCTTGGGTCATGCCTTGCCTTGTTTGGGCCATGTCGTGCCCTTGCTTACCTTTCTTGGGTCATGCTTACCTTGCTTGGGCCATGTCGTGCCCTTGCTTGCCTTTCTTGGGTCATGCCTTGCCTTGCTTGGGCCATGTCGTGTCCTTGCTTACCTTTCTTGGGTCATGCCTTGCCTTGCTTGGGCCATGTCGTGCCCTTGCTTACCTTTCTTGGGTCATGCCTTGCCTTGCTTGGGGCATGTCGTGCCCTTGCTTACCTTTCTTGGGTCATGCTTACCTTGTTTGGGCCATGTCGTGCCCTTGCTTACCTTTCTTGGTCATGCCTTGCCTTGCTTGGGCCATGTCGTGCCCTTGCTTACCTTTCTTGGGTCATGCTTTGCCTTGCTTGGGCCTTGTCGTGCCCTTGCTTACCTTTCTTGGGTCATGCTTCCCTTGTTTGGGTCATGTCGTGCCCTTGCTTACCTATCTTGGGTCATGCCTTGCCTTGCTTGGGCCATGTCGTGCCCTTGCTTACCTTTCTTGGGTCATGCCTTGCCTTGCTTGGGCCATGTCGTGCCCTTGCTTGCCTTTCTTGGGTCATGCCTTGCCTTGCTTGGGCCATGTCGTGCCCTTGCTTACCTTTCTTGGGTCATGCTTCCTTTGCTTGGGCCATGTCGTGCCCTTGCTTACCTTTCTTGGGTCATGCCTTGCCTTGCTTGGGCCATGTCGTGCCCTTGCTTACCTTTCTTGGGTCATGCCTTGCCTTGCTTGGGCCAAGTCGTGCCCTTGCTTGCCTTTCTTGGGTCATGCTTACCTTGCTTGGGCCATGTCGTGCCCTTGCTTACCTTTCTTGGGTCATGCCTTGCCTTGCTTGGGCCATGTCGTGCCCTTGCTTACCTTTCTTGGGTCATGCTTCCCTTGCTTGGGCCATGTCGTGCCCTTGCTTACCTTTCTTGGGTCATGCCTTGCCTTGTTTGGGCCATGTCGTGCCCTTGCTTACCTTTCTTGGGTCATGCCTTGCCTTGCTTGGGCCATGTCGTGCCCTTGCTTGCCTTTCTTGTGTCATGCTTACCTTGCTTGGGCCATGTCGTGCCCTTGCTTACCTTTCTTGGGTCATGCCTTGCCTTGCTTGGGCCATGTCGTGCCCTTGCTTACCTTTCTTGGGTCATGCCTTGCCTTGCTTGGGCCAAGTCGTGCCCTTGCTTGCCTTTCTTGGGTCATGCTTACCTTGCTTGGGCCATGTCGTGCCCTTGCTTACCTTTCTTGGGTCATGCCTTGCCTTGCTTGGGCCATGTCGTGCCCTTGCTTCCCTTTCTTGGGTCATGCTTCCCTTGCTTGGGCCATGTCGTGCCCTTGCTTACCTTTCTTGGGTCATGCCTTGCCTTGCTTGGGCCATGTCGTGCCCTTGCTTACCTTTCTTGGGTCATGCCTTGCCTTGCTTGGGCCAAGTCGTGCCCTTGCTTGCCTTTCTTGTGTCATGCTTACCTTGCTTGGGCCATGTCGTGCCCTTGCTTACCTTTCTTGGGTCATGCCTTGCCTTGCTTGGGCCATGTCGTGCCCTTGCTTGCCTTTCTTGGGTCATGCTTCCCTTGCTTGGGCCATGTCGTGCCCTTGCTTGCCTTTCTTGGGTCATGCCTTGCCTTGCTTGGGCCATGTCGTGCCCTTGCTTACCTTTCTTGGGTCATGCCTTGCCTTGTTTGGGCCATGTCGTGCCCTTGCTTGCCTTTCTTGGGTCATGCCTTGCCTTGCTTGGGCCATGTCGTGCCCTTGCTTACCTTTCTTGGGTCATGCTTCCCTTGCTTGGGCCATGTCGTGCCCTTGCTTACCTTTCTTGGGTCATGCCTTGCCTTGCTTGGGCCATGTCGTGCCCTTGCTTACCTTTCTTGGGTCATGCTTCCCTTGCTTAGGCCATGTCGTGCCGTTGCTTACCTTTCTTGGGTCATGCCTTGCCTTGCTTGGGCCATGTCGTGCCCTTGCTTACCTTTCTTGGGTCATGCCTTGCCTTGCTTGGGCCATGTCGTGCCCTTGCTTGCCTTTCTTGGGTCATGCTTACCTTGCTTGGGCCATGTCGTGCCCTTGCTTACCTTTCTTGGGTCATGCCTTGCCTTGCTTGGGCCATGTCGTGCCCTTGCTTACCTTTCTTGGGTCATGCTTCCCTTGCTTGGGCCATGTCGTGCCCTTGCTTACCTTTCTTGGGTCATGCTTGCCTTGCTTGGGCCATGTCGTGCCCTTGCTTACCTTTCTTGGGTCATGCCTTGCCTTGCTTGGGCCAAGTCGTGCCCTTGCTTACCTTTCTTGGGTCATGCTTGCCTTGCTTGGGCCATGTCGTGCCCTTGCTTACCTTTCTTGGGTCATGCTTACCTTGCTTGGGCCATGTCGTGCCCTTGCTTGCCTTTCTTGGGTCATGCCTTGCCTTGCTTGGGCCATGTCGTGCCCTTGCTTACCTTTCTTGGGTCATGCCTTGCCTTGTTTGGGCCATGTCGTGCCCTTGCTTGCCTTTCTTGGGTCATGCCTTGCCTTGCTTGGGCCATGTCGTGCCCTTGCTTACCTTTCTTGGGTCATGCTTCCCTTGCTTGGGCCATGTCGTGCCCTTGCTTACCTTTCTTGGGTCATGCCTTGCCTTGCTTGGGCCATGTCGTGCCCTTGCTTACCTTTCTTGGGTCATGCTTCCCTTGCTTAGGCCATGTCGTGCCGTTGCTTACCTTTCTTGGGTCATGCCTTGCCTTGCTTGGGCCATGTCGTGCCCTTGCTTACCTTTCTTGGGTCATGCCTTGCCTTGCTTGGGCCATGTCGTGCCCTTGCTTACCTTTCTTGGGTCATGCCTTGCCTTGCTTGGGCCATGTCGTGCCCTTGCTTACCTTTCTTGGGTCATGCTTACCTTGTTTGGGCCATGTCGTGCCCTTGCTTACCTTTCTTGGTCATGCCTTGCCTTGCTTGGCCATGTCGTGCCCTTGCTTACCTATCTTGGGTCATGCCTTGCCTTGCTTGGGCCATGTCGTGCCCTTGCTTACCTTTCTTGGGTCATGCCTTGCCTTGCTTGGGCCATGTCGTGCCCTTGCTTGCCTTTCTTGGGTCATGCCTTGCCTTGCTTGGGCCATGTCGTGCCCTTGCTTACCTTTCTTGGGTCATGCTTCCCTTGCTTGGGCCATGTCGTGCCCTTGCTTACCTTTCTTGGGTCATGCCTTGCCTTGCTTGGGCCATGTCGTGCCCTTGCTTACCTTTCTTGGGTCATACCTTGCCTTGCTTGGGCCAAGTCGTGCCCTTGCTTGCCTTTCTTGGGTCATGCTTACCTTGCTTGGGCCATGTCGTGCCCTTGCTTACCTTTCTTGGGTCATGCTTCCCTTGCTTGGGCCATGTCGTGCCCTTGCTTACCTTTCTTGGGTCATGCCTTGCCTTGCTTGGGCCATGTCGTGCCCTTGCTTACCTTTCTTGGGTCATGCTTACCTTGCTTGGGCCATGTCGTACCCTTGCTTACCTTTCTTGGGTCATGCCTTGCCTTGCTTGGGCCATGTCGTGCCCTTGCTTACCTTTCTTGGGTCATGCCTTGCCTTGCTTGGGACATGTCGTGCCCTTGCTTACCTTTCTTGGGTCATGCCTTGCCTTGCTTGGGCCATGTCGTGCCCTTGCTTACCTTTCTTGGGTCATGCTTACCTTGTTTGGGCCATGTCGTGCCCTTGCTTACCTTTCTTGGTCATGCCTTGCCTTGCTTGGCCATGTCGTGCCCTTGCTTACCTATCTTGGGTCATGCCTTGCCTTGCTTGGGCCATGTCGTGCCCTTGCTTACCTTTCTTGGGTCATGCCTTGCCTTGCTTGGGCCATGTCGTGCCCTTGCTTGCCTTTCTTGGGTCATGCCTTGCCTTGCTTGGGCCATGTCGTGCCCTTGCTTACCTTTCTTGGGTCATGCTTCCCTTGCTTGGGCCATGTCGTGCCCTTGCTTACCTTTCTTGGGTCATGCCTTGCCTTGCTTGGGCCATGTGGTGCCCTTGCTTACCTTTCTTGGGTCATACCTTGCCTTGCTTGGGCCAAGTCGTGCCCTTGCTTGCCTTTCTTGGGTCATGCTTACCTTGCTTGGGCCATGTCGTGCCCTTGCTTACCTTTCTTGGGTCATGCCTTGCCTTGCTTGGGCCATGTCGTGCCCTTGCTTACCTTTCTTGGGTCATGCTTCCCTTGCTTGGGCCATGTCGTGCCCTTGCTTACCTATCTTGGGTCATGCTTACCTTGTTTGGGCCATGTCGTGCCCTTGCTTACCTTTCTTGGTCATGCCTTGCCTTGCTTGGGCCATGTCGTGCCCTTGCTTACCTTTCTTGGGTCATGCTTGCCTTGCTTGGGCCATGTCGTGCCCTTGCTTACTTTTCTTGGGTCATGCTTACCTTGCTTGGGCCATGTCGTACCCTTGCTTACCTTTCTTGGGTCATGCCTTGCCTTGCTTGGGCCATGTCGTGCCCTTGCTTACCTTTCTTGGGTCATGCCTTGCTTTGCTTGGGACATGTCGTGCCCTTGCTTACCTTTCTTGGGTCATGCCTTGCCTTGCTTGGGCCATGTCGTGCCCTTGCTTACCTTTCTTGGGTCATGCTTACCTTGTTTGGGCCATGTCGTGCCCTTGCTTACCTTTCTTGGTCATGCCTTGCCTTGCTTGGCCATGTCGTGCCCTTGCTTACCTATCTTGGGTCATGCCTTGCCTTGCTTGGGCCATGTTGTGCCCTTGCTTACCTTTCTTGGGTCATGCCTTACCTTGCTTGGGCCATGTCGTGCCCTTGCTTGCCTTTCTTGGGTCATGCCTTGCCTTGCTTGGGCCATGTCGTGCCCTTGCTTACCTTTCTTGGGTCATGCTTCCCTTGCTTGGGCCATGTCGTGCCCTTGCTTACCTTTCTTGGGTCATGCCTTGCCTTGCTTGGGCCATGTCGTGCCCTTGCTTACCTTTCTTGGGTCATGCCTTGCCTTGCTTGGGCCAAGTCGTGCCCTTGCCTGCCTTTCTTGGGTCATGCTTACCTTGCTTGGGCCATGTCGTGCCCTTGCTTACCTTTCTTGGGTCATGCCTTGCCTTGCTTGGGCCATGTCGTGCCCTTGCTTACCTCTCTTGGGTCATGCTTCCCTTGCTTGGGCCATGTCGTGCCCTTGCTTACCTTTCTTGGGTCATGACTTGCCTTGCTTGGGCCATGTCGTGCCCTTGCTTACCTTTCTTGGGTCATGCCTTGCCTTGCTTGGGCCATGTCGTGCCCTTGCTTACCTTTCTTGGGTCATGACTTGCCTTGCTTGGGCCATGTCCTGCCCTTGCTTACCTTTCTTGGGTCATGCCTTGCCTTGCTTGGGCCATGTCGTGCCCTTGCTCGCCTTTCTTGGGTCATGCTTACCTTGCTTGGGCCATGTCATGCCCTTGCTTACCTTTCTTGGGTCATGCCTTGCCTTGCTTGGGCCATGTCGTGCCCTTGCTTACCTTTCTTGGGTCATGCCTTGCCTTGCTTGGGCCAAGTCGTGCCCTTGCTTGCCTTTCTTGGGTCATGCTTACCTTGCTTGGGCCATGTCGTGCCCTTGCTTACCTTTCTTGGGTCATGCCTTGCCTTGCTTGGGCCATGTCGTGCCCTTGCTTACCTTTCTTGGGTCATGCTTCCCTTGCTTGGGCCATGTCGTGCCCTTGCTTACCTTTCTTGGGTCATGCCTTGCCTTGCTTGGGCCATGTCGTGCCCTTGCTTGCCTTTCTTGGGTCATGCCTTGCCTTGCTTGGGCCATGTCGTGCCCTTGCTTACCTTTCTTGGGTCATGCTTCCCTTGCTTGGGCCATGTCGTGCCCTTGCTTACCTTTCTTGGGTCATGCCTTGCCTTGCTTGGGCCATGTGGTGCCCTTGCTTACCTTTCTTGGGTCATACCTTGCCTTGCTTGGGCCAAGTCGTGCCCTTGCTTGCCTTTCTTGGGTCATGCTTACCTTGCTTGGGCCATGTCGTGCCCTTGCTTACCTTTCTTGGGTCATGCCTTGCCTTGCTTGGGCCATGTCGTGCCCTTGCTTACCTTTCTTGGGTCATGCTTCCCTTGCTTGGGCCATGTCGTGCCCTTGCTTACCTATCTTGGGTCATGCTTACCTTGTTTGGGCCATGTCGTGCCCTTGCTTACCTTTCTTGGTCATGCCTTGCCTTGCTTGGGCCATGTCGTGCCCTTGCTTACCTTTCTTGGGTCATGCTTGCCTTGCTTGGGCCATGTCGTGCCCTTGCTTACTTTTCTTGGGTCATGCTTACCTTGCTTGGGCCATGTCGTACCCTTGCTTACCTTTCTTGGGTCATGCCTTGCCTTGCTTGGGCCATGTCGTGCCCTTGCTTACCTTTCTTGGGTCATGCCTTGCCTTGCTTGGGACATGTCGTGCCCTTGCTTACCTTTCTTGGGTCATGCCTTGCCTTGCTTGGGCCATGTCGTGCCCTTGCTTACCTTTCTTGGGTCATGCTTACCTTGTTTGGGCCATGTCGTGCCCTTGCTTACCTTTCTTGGTCATGCCTTGCCTTGCTTGGCCATGTCGTGCCCTTGCTTACCTATCTTGGGTCATGCCTTGCCTTGCTTGGGCCATGTTGTGCCCTTGCTTACCTTTCTTGGGTCATGCCTTACCTTGCTTGGGCCATGTCGTGCCCTTGCTTGCCTTTCTTGGGTCATGCCTTGCCTTGCTTGGGCCATGTCGTGCCCTTGCTTACCTTTCTTGGGTCATGCTTCCCTTGCTTGGGCCATGTCGTGCCCTTGCTTACCTTTCTTGGGTCATGCCTTGCCTTGCTTGGGCCATGTCGTGCCCTTGCTTACCTTTCTTGGGTCATGCCTTGCCTTGCTTGGGCCAAGTCGTGCCCTTGCCTGCCTTTCTTGGGTCATGCTTACCTTGCTTGGGCCATGTCGTGCCCTTGCTTACCTTTCTTGGGTCATGCCTTGCCTTGCTTGGGCCATGTCGTGCCCTTGCTTACCTCTCTTGGGTCATGCTTCCCTTGCTTGGGCCATGTCGTGCCCTTGCTTACCTTTCTTGGGTCATGACTTGCCTTGCTTGGGCCATGTCGTGCCCTTGCTTACCTTTCTTGGGTCATGCCTTGCCTTGCTTGGGCCATGTCGTGCCCTTGCTTACCTTTCTTGGGTCATGACTTGCCTTGCTTGGGCCATGTCCTGCCCTTGCTTACCTTTCTTGGGTCATGCCTTGCCTTGCTTGGGCCATGTCGTGCCCTTGCTCGCCTTTCTTGGGTCATGCTTACCTTGCTTGGGCCATGTCATGCCCTTGCTTACCTTTCTTGGGTCATGCCTTGCCTTGCTTGGGCCATGTCGTGCCCTTGCTTACCTTTCTTGGGTCATGCCTTGCCTTGCTTGGGCCAAGTCGTGCCCTTGCTTGCCTTTCTTGGGTCATGCTTACCTTGCTTGGGCCATGTCGTGCCCTTGCTTACCTTTCTTGGGTCATGCCTTGCCTTGCTTGGGCCATGTCGTGCCCTTGCTTACCTTTCTTGGGTCATGCTTCCCTTGCTTGGGCCATGTCGTGCCCTTGCTTACCTTTCTTGGGTCATGCCTTGCCTTGCTTGGGCCATGTCGTGCCCTTGCTTGCCTTTCTTGGGTCATGCCTTGCCTTGCTTGGGCCATGTTGTGCCCTTGTTTACCTTTCTTGGGTCATGCTTCCCTTGCTTGGGCCATGTCGTGCCCTTGCTTACCTTTCTTGGGTCATGCCTTGCCTTGCTTGGGCCATGTCGTGCCCTTGCTTACCTTTCTTGGGTCATGCCTTGCCTTGCTTGGGCCAAGTCGTGCCCTTGCTTGCCTTTCTTGGGTCATGCTTACCTTGCTTGGGCCATGTCGTGCCCTTGCTTACCTTTCTTGGGTCATGCCTTGCCTTGCTTGGGCCATGTCGTGCCCTTGCTTACCTTTCTTGGGTCATGCCTTGCCTTGCTTGGGCCATGTCGTGCCCTTGCTTGGCTTTCTTGGGTAATGCCTTGCCTTGCTTGGGTCATGTCGTGCCCTTGCTTGCCTTTCTTGGGTCATGCCTTGCCTTGCTTAGGCCATGTCGTGCCCTTGCTTGCCTTTCTTGGGTCATGCCTTGCCTTGCTTGGGCCATGTCGTGCCCTTGCTTGCCTTTCTTGGGCCATGTCGTGCCCTTGCTTGCCTTTCTTGGGTCATGCTTTGCCTTGCTTGGGCCATGTCGTGCCCTTGCTTGCCTTTCTTGGGTCATGTCTTGTCTTGCTTGGGCCATGTCGTGCCCTTGCTTGCCTTTCTTGGGTCATGGATTGCCATGCTTGGGCCATGTCGTGCCCTTGCTTGCCTTTCTTGGGTCATGCATTGCTTTGCTTGGGCCATGTCGTGCCCTTGCTTGCTTTTCTTGGGTCATACCTTGCCTTGCTTGGGCCATGTCGTGCCCTTGCTTAGAGCCAACAAATTTTTTTTCAAAAAAAAAATTTTTTTTATATTTTTTTTGAATTTTTTTAGAATTTTTTTGATTTTTTATTTTTTTTCAAAAAAATAATTTTTCGCGTCAAATCGGGTCTCGGACAAAAAATTTTGCGTCAAATCCGTCGAGTGATCCAAAATTTTCAATCCGTCTAATGTCATGGGCATGTGTGGTGTCGTAGGGGGGCCGACCATGCCCAACGGTGCCCACAAGAGAGTTTTAAGCCAACCTTGACCATCCATCATTCCACTCTCACCCTCCCCCGATAGAGGTTTATTTTGAATTAGCTAAATTTTCCTAGTGAACACCCAAGTGACAGTAACATAATAATGGCTCAAAACTTGAGTTTTTGTCATAATAATGCCCCGTTTTTTTGTTGGAAAAGCTTATATGGCCATTAAGCTTAATTTTCATGATTTTTTTTTTTCAAAAAAATTATTTTTGTTTTCCGAAAATAGGGAAAATAGGGGTAAAAACGGGAAAAATAAGGGAAAAATTCAAACAAATCTCAAAAAAATCCCAAAAAATTCAAAAAAATCCCAAAAAATTATTGGTGTTGAAATGTTTTATTTTTGGACGTAGGGGGGGTGCCCGTGTGGTCCCGGGTTACTATTTTAGGGGTAAAAACGGGGAAAATCCCAAAAAATTCAAAAAAATCCCAAAAAATCCGAAAAAATAGGAAAAGACATATAAATATATATAGAAAACATTGGTGTTGAAATTTTTTATTTTGGGACCTCGGGGGGTGCCCGTGTGGTCCCGGGTTGCTATTTTTGGAAAGTTTTCGGGAAAATTCATTCATAGTGGTCATTATTGTGCATGTGGTCCGATCGTTTTGCCTTGGGCCATGCCTTGGGTCCGATTGTTGTGCCTTGGGCCATTCCTTTCCCTTGCGTGCTTATGGATGCCATGCCCTTGGTCCATGTCAATGCGATCGTTAGGAATGCAACACAGAAAACCATCACTCGCCCAAGGCCTGTATAGCACTTGGAGCAAACACTGAAGAGGTTTATCGGCGTGCGGTTCACGGAGCCCGCCAGCTAAAAAAAACCAAACACCACTCACACGCGTAGCGTACCGCTTGGCCAAGAAACAACGAGCTTGCATCCCACGACCACAAAGTGGCCGCAAGGATGGGCTAGATGTCCCCCGACTAGCACCGTTTGACGTGAAAGAAACAAAAAAAATCGAGGCGGGACAACACTGGCTAAGGTTAGCTAACACAACGTCAACTAGAATTGGACTGCACCCACATGCCGCTTAATATCGCCCGCATCCGGGAACGGTCCGCATCGAGTTTCGGAAACATTAACACACTAAAGCCAAAAGGGACAAGAGGTTTGTTCAAAGATCGACGACGAGTTTTAGTCCGCTCTCTAGTGTGCTGCTTGGTCCTCTGCCCGCACACAAGAACAGTCCGAATCCGGTCATCGAGGCCCAAGCTCCCCTCGACTATAGTACCCGTTCCAGGTTTGCTCGAAGGAACGACGACGAGATTTAGTATGCTCTTGTGTGCTTCTTGGTCCGTTGCCCGCACACTAGAACACACCGCATCCGGTCATGGATTCCCAAGCTCCCCTACAATACCTACGAGGTTTGTTCGAAGGACGACGTCAACTAGATTTTAGTCCGCGCTCGTGGGCTGCTCGGTCCGCTGCCCGCAAGAACAGACCGCATCCGGTCGACAAGTCCCAAACTCCCCTCCGCTAACCCATCCGAGAGACGACCGCGGGACCATTGCGGCATACGAAAAAACGAGGTCAAGTCGGGACGTTAGCCGTATTGCGGGCCAAATCCACCACCGTCATCCCCCGACTTTACGGAGCCGAAAAATTCCCTCAATGCATCGTTGGATTTTTTTTTCTGAACAACGAAAACTCAAGGTCAAGTCGGTACTATGGCCGTGTCGCAGGCCAATTCCACAACCGTCATCCCCCGAAATACTCCGTCAATCGAACTGTAACACCTTTCTTTGCTTACCTTGCTTGGGATATGCCTTGCCATGCCTTCCTCTTGCCTTTCTTTGCCACGACTTTCCCTTGCTTACCTTGCTTGGGCCATGCCTTGCCACGACTTGTCCTTACATGCCTTTCTTTGCCACGACTTGCCCTTGCTTGCCTTGCTTGGGCATGGCGTGCCCTTGCTTACCTTTCTTGGGTCATGCTTACCTTGTTTGGGCCATGTCGTGCCCTTGCTTACCTTTCTTGGGTCATGCCTTGCCTTGCTTAGGCCATGTCGTGCCTTGCTTACCTTTCTTGGGTCATGCTTACCTTGCTTGGGCCATGTCGTGCCCTTTCTTACCTTTCTTGGGTCATGCCTTGCCTTGTTTGGGCCATGTCGTGCCCTTGCTTACCTTTCTTGGGTCATGCTTACCTTGCTTGGGCCATGTCGTGCCCTTACTTACATTTCTTGGGTCATGCTTACCTTTCTTGGGTCATGCCTTGCTTTGCTTGGGCCATGTCGTTCCCTTGCTTACCTTTCTTGGGTCATGCCTTGCCTTGCTTGGGCGATGTCGTGCCCTTGCTTACCTTTCTTGGGTCATGCTTACCTTGCTTGGGCCATGTCGTGCCCTTGCTTACCTTTCTTGGGTCATGCTTCCCTTGCTTGGGCCATGTCGTGCCCTTGCTTACCTTTCTTGGGTCATGCCTTGCCTTGCTTGGGCCATGTCGTGCCCTTGCTTACCTTTCTTGGGTCATGCCTTGCCCCTCTTGGGCCATGTCGTGCCCTTGCTTTCCTTTCTTGGGTCATGCTTACCTTTCTTGGGCCATGTCGTGCCCTTGCTTACCTTTCTTGGGTCATGCCTTGCCTAGCTTGGGCCATGTCGTGCCCTTGCTTACCTTTCTTGGGTCATGCCTTGCCTTGCTTGGGCCAAGTCGTGCCTGAAGGAAATAATGCCCTTGGTCCAAGTATGCATTCTATGTTAAGTCTAATAAATGCGGTTCAGTATTAATTAACAAGTTAATAATTCAGTGAGATCAAGTGAGCTGAATGCCTAGCTAGAGGCCGCTTCAGTTCAAGTGGAATTAATGATATTAATCCACAGCTTACTCTTGACTGAACCCGTAGGGTCACACAAATAGTACGTAAACGGATCAAGTATTTAATGGCATTAGATACTCCATCTATGGATATTCGGAATCGACGGATCTTGGTTTCAGTGGGAGCTGAGATCGTCACAGGCAAGAAATGAATACTCCGGAAACGATGATATTGCCGGAAACGGAAATATGGATCGTATCGGAAATATAAATATTATCCAAGTCGTAGATGTTGCCGGAAACGGAAACATGGTACGTATCGGAAAATATTATCGGAAATGGAAATATTGCCAGAATCGGAAATATTGCCGGAAACAGAAATATTGTCAGAATCGGAAATATTATCGGAATCGGAAAATAATTCCGGAAACGGAAATATTAAATATTTGTTCGAAACGGAAATTGATTCCGGAATCGGAAATATTAAATATTGTTCGTATCGGAAATGAATTCCGGAATCGGGAATTTTATCGGAAGCGTATCGTACGAATTAGCATCGGACGAGGCCCGCTAGACGAAGGCCCAGCACGAAGCCAGGCCGTCGCCCAGCGAGCCAACGCACACCAGCGCACGCCAAGCCTCGACCAGGCCCAGCGCAAGGCCAGGCCCAGCCAAGGCCTTGGGCGCGCGCGCAGAGCGCAGCAATGGGCCGAGCGCTGTGCGCCTAGCGTGGGCCGCAAGGCTTGCGCGGGTGTACGGTGCTTGTGCATTGCTTGTGCGGGAATCCTGAAGCAATCAGGATTCGAAGTGTGATTAAATCCTAAAACTATTAGATAATGATTATTTAATTAGAGTCCCAGTAGGGTTATAATTAAATAAATTAGTATCCTAATAGGATTCCAAAACCCTTTCCATAACTCTATAAATACGTGCCTAGGGTCACATATTTTAATGAGATTATTCAAGTATTCAAAGTGAGTTTTTGAGAGAAAATTCAGACACATTTCTTGTCTAAGAGTGCCGAAAATCTTTAGTACCTTAAGGGCGATTCTAGTTGGTCAATCTTAAGGCGGATCCGGACGTGCTGTGGACTATCTACGGAGGGACGACACTTGGAGTCCTAAAGACTTGTTCTTGTTCGGTTCGGGCGCAGCTAGGGAAGGCACGCAACAAAGAGTATGCATCTAAACTATGCTACATGATTATGTGTAAATAATATGTATTCCTGGCTAAATGGTTTTTCCACATGATTTATGAATTGTCATATGTATCATAACATAACAGTGGTATCACGAGCCCCTTATTATTTTCATAATCTAAATTGCATGAACATGGTTAAATATTACAAATTTGCATGAATTAAAAGGGGTGATTAATTTTCGTAATTGTTAATTAATTGCAAATTGCGTTTATTTAATTATACGTACGCAGTTTTTTCGGCAGTTTCTTCGTTACTCATCCAAATCGAGTGATTTTTGTGTCAATTCCGCATGTAAAAGGCATTCTAAAATTTTGACAAAAACAGTATTTTTCTGCCGAACCCAGAATTCTCAAATTCGAAGCCTAACTATGACTTTTCGAAGGTTTTAGTTTTTCGAATGCAAAATTTCGTAAATTTAAGATGTTAAATTAAATATTTGCGATTCTTGTTGATAAATCTTGAATTTTTGATTGACCTACTGTATATGTTTAACAAGTTTGAATGCCTAGCCTTGTTAATTATGCAATCTAATTTGTAATTATGATTAATTTGTTGAAAATTAGAATAATTTAGAATTAATTTGATTTTCACAATTAATTATAATTTAATTAGAAACCTATGATTAAAAACCACCATAAAAATTGTAAATTTATGATAAATTTTAAATTTTTATGACCTAGGCTTGAATCCATAATAATCGGAAATCAATTGAATAATAAATTTTCGATTTTTCGCCCTAAAATTATGAAATTAATATTATTTATTAATTTGTCATTAATTTTAAATATAAATTTTAAATTTTTTATGCGATTCGTTCATATAACTTGCACGCACAAAGCAATGGACGCTTCGTGTTACCCTTAAGGGGTGTTGTATAGTGCGGGCATGCGACGACGAGCAAGGGAGCTCGTCGCCCGTGCGGCACGAATGCAATGAGCAGGGGCATGGTGCACGAGCACAAGGCAGTAGCCCTGCCTTGTGTCGTGGGCCACGAGCTATGGACGAATGGGCATGGGCGAAGGCAAGGCACGGCAGTCGCGTGTGGGCAGCAAGCGAGCTGCGCCACAACGCGCACTGCCTCGCGCAAGCGCGCGCAGCCTCGCGCGCAGCGAGCGCAAGCTCGCGTGCCACGAGCGCTGCGCCCAGCGTCGATCGCGCGCAGCGAGCGATGGCTCGCGTGCATCGAGCGCTGGAGCGCGCGCAGCGAGCGCTGGCGAGCGCGCACAGCGAACGATGGCTCGCGTGCATCGAGCGCTGGAGCGCGCGCAGCGAGCGCTGGCGAGCGCGTACAGCGAGCGCTGGCGAGCGCATACAGCGAGCGATGGCTCGCGTGCATCGAGCGCTGGCGCGCGCGCAGCGAGCACCACTTGTGCGATGGCTTGCGATGGAAGATGCAACAGCTATGCGACGAGCGCATGGGCTGCGCGCACATGGCCAGCGATGGCTGTGTGCGTGTGGCCCATGGGCGTGCGATGCGTAGGGTGTTTGCGTTGCGATTAGATCGTTTTGAATGTTTAATTTGAAATTTTCAGTTTACGTAATTTTAATTAATTTTAAAAATTAATAATTTAAATTATTTTCTTGGATTTTAATTTTGAATATTGTAATTATAATAAATTTTATTTATTCTAATTATTTTACTAAAATTAAAATCATGAATTAATTTAAATACGACTGAAATTAAATTAAACTTTTTGGATTCAATTATAAATTCATATGAGCTTTAAATTTTAATTAAATTTGTATGTTTCCGGTTAGACTAGAAATACATTTTTATGTTTAAAATTAGTAAAGCATATAAATTTATTGGTTTAAGTGGGAGCGCCTTTTAGTTATAAACTCTTGATTAGGTCTACGAATCCTTAAGGTTAAAACCACTTGATTAGAATTAATAAGGACTGGATAATTGGTAGATTATTGGTGCCCTTGATTAATTGCTGCAAATGTTTACGTGATGCATAATGTGTTTTACTAACCAGCTATGTGGGCCATTCATGATAATGAATGGGTGAATGGTATATATTGTATATGTACTGTTTTGCAGGTTATGAAGTGACTAGTATGACCCAAATAGGATAGAAAATATGGTCTGCGTACCATTAATTTGAATGTAATTGGTCTAAAGTACCAAAGTTGTTTTTCAATTCAAATATGGTCTGCGTACCATCAAATAGTTGTAATTAGTTTTAATTATAGCTTATCCTATTTGAAGAAAATGGTGCCTCCCACGGAGATTTTCAAGACGGACTTTGAAGTCAAAGCTTCAAGATGAAGTCGGGCCATACTAGATCACAAATATCTTATGCATGTTTTAAGTTATTTATTGCTTTAAATATGTCTTAAAATGCATGAGATCAAAAGCTTGATTATGTTGCATGATTAAGGATTTTAGTTCACTTAAAATCTAACCAACATAGTAAGAGCCTTAAGTTCCAAACTTAAAAATTGAGTTAAAAGGTGCCATGCCAAAATATACACTTGCTTGGATATCCTTTACATCAATCTAGTAATAGTTTTCGCTCAGCGAGGTGTTACTTATTGGTCCTAAAGGGGCAAGGTACACAAATAATTGTGAGTACATGTTAGTTTTGGTGAAACTCAACGATATAAGTAAGGAGTCCTTTTATGTCGTGGCAAAATCGATAGGTTTACCTAATAAGTTCTTAGACGTACCTATCAACCAAGAATAGTTTCTAGACTATTAGCAAAAGGCTTTTGCTTACCTAAGATGTTCTAGGATTAAGTCGACAAACTGTGCTTAGTTCTTCAGTGATTTTAGGATCTTGGAATCATTTTATTCACACCTGCCGGAACAAATAACTTGAATAAAATGCTTAATAAACATTGAATTATGCATGTATGCTAGGATTTAAGTTTATTAAGAGAAACTGTGAATGGTTATTTATTTGTTTATTCTTTTCAATTGTAGTTTTTAATATGGCAAACAACAATCAAAACATCATCATGGGTTCTGAGCTTATGGTCAAGCTGAACCTGGCAAATTTTCTTGAATGGGAAGCTAAGCTAGTTGAAATAGTCAAACTCAATGGACTTGAGTATGTACTATCACATCCCATGCCAAGCTACTATGCCAGAGACATGACCCCTGAGAGATTTTACGCCTGGGATGCGGATCTCAAAAAGGTTATGAGTCTCATGCTGAACAATATCCCTGATGATTGGGCTAGAAGGTTTGTAGCCTATGAACCTTTTACGCTCATTAAGAATCTGAGGGATATCTGTCATGGAAGCACGGAGGACAGGGACCTGAACGTCCATGAGTTGATTGAATCAATGTCTGGTCTAAAGGTTAGTTCTCCCAACAGGTGTTATAGGATGGAGGTCCAAGAAACACATGTTCAGCTCCTTCGCACTAAACAGAGGGTAGGCGTCCCACTGAGGTTCCATGTGGATCTTATGCGTTCATACTTTGATCGCCTAAGTCTACTAGGAACACCAATAAGCGAAAGGATGGTAGTCTATCTTGCTCAATTCACTACACAGTGGGTTTGGTCGCTTCAAGCAACTATACCTAAGTGAACCAAGAGAAGAAACAGTTGCAGAATTTGTTCACCTTGTCAGAAAGGCTGAAATAATACTGGACTGTGAAGCCAAAGATTTACTCAAGGCTAGAAGGAGACCGTTCAAGAAAGGTGGAAAGTCCAAGGGCAATGCTAAATCAAAGCAGGACAAGTCCACATCAAGCTGTCTTTATTGTGATGGAATAGGCCATTACAAAAGAGAATGTCCAAAGCTAAAGGAAGATCAGAAGAACGGAACAGTCGTTCCATCTTCAGGTATTTTCGTTATAGACTGTATACTTTCTAATTCACCTTCTTGGGTATTAGATACAGGTTGTGGCTCACACTTATGTTCCAATCCACAGGGACTAAGAAGAAGTAGAAAGTTAAGCAAGGGTGAAGTCGACCTACGAGTGGGAAATGGAGCACGGATTGCTGCATTAGCTGTAGGAACTTACTATTTGTCGTTGCCCTCTGGGCTAGTTTTGGAACTGGAAGAATGTTTCCATGTTCCAAGTCTTACTAAAAACATCATTTCAGTTTCTTGCTTCGATGCTAAGGGATTTTCCTTTTTAATAAAAGACAATAGTTGTTCGTTTTATTTTAAAGAGATGTTTTATGGATCTGCTAGATTAGTCAATGGACTTTATTTATTAGATCACGACAAACAAGTATATAACATAAATACCAAAAAGGCCAAAAAGGATGATTCAGATCTCACCTATCTGTGGCATTGTCGATTAGGCCATATAAACTTGAAACGCTTAGAAAGACTTCAAAAGGAAGGAATTCTAGAACCATTTGACTTAGAGGATTATGGTAAATGCGAATCATGTTTACTTGGCAAAATGACAAAGCAACCTTTCTCTAAAGTTGGAGAAAGAGCAAATGAACTATTGGGTTTAATCCATACAGATGTATGTGGACCAATGAGTACAAATGCTAGAGGTGGTTTCAGCTACTTTATCACTTTTACTGATGACTTCAGTAGGTATGGTTATGTCTACCTAATGAAGCATAAGTCTGAATCCTTTGACAAATTCAAGGAATTTCAGAGTGAAGTAGAGAATCAATTAGGCAAGAAGATTAAGGCACTGCGGTCTGATAGAGGCGGTGAATATCTGAGCTATGAATTTGATGACCATCTGAAAGAATGTGGAATTCTATCAGAATTGACTCCTCCTGGAACACCACAATGGAACGGTGTGTCAGAACGGAGGAACAGAACCTTGCTAGACATGGTCAGGTCAATGATGGGTCAGGCCGAACTTCCATTAGAATTTTGGGGACATGCACTAAATACAGCTGCACTCACTATAAATAGAGCTCCGTCTAAAGCTGTCGAAAAGACTCCATACGAATTATGGTTTGGAAAGCCTCCAAATGTGTCTTTTCTTAAGATTTGGGGATGTGAAGTATACGTCAAACGATTAATTTCAGACAAACTTCATCCAAAATCTGACAAATGTATCCTTGTGGGCTATCCAAAGGAAACAAAGGGGTATTACTTCTACAATACATCTGAGAACAAGGTGTTTGTTGCTCGAGATGGTGTCTTTTTGGAGAAAGATCACATTTCCAAAATGACAAGTGGGAGAAAAGTAGACCTCGAAGAAATTCGAGTCGAACAACAAACTCTAGAGAATGCTCAAGATGACATTCAGGATGAAACTCAGAGATCTTTAGAAGAATCTGGTGAGAATCATGGTCAAACTAGAAATGTTACCCCGCGTAGATCGCAAAGATATAGATCTCAACCGGAAAGGTACTTAGGTATTTTGACGAACGAGAGCTATGACGTTCTATTACTTGAAAGTGATGAACCTGCGACTTACAAACAAGCTATGACGAGCCCTAGCTCCAAGCAATGGCAAGAAGCCATGCAATCTGAATTAGACTCCATGTCTGAAAACCAAGTATGGGATTTGGTCGATTTGCCAGATGGCTACCAAGCCATTGGAAGCAAATGGGTTTTCAAACTGAAAAAGGACAAGGATGGGAAACTTGAAGTTTTCAAAGCTAGATTGGTTGCAAAAGGTTACAGGCAAGTCCACGGTGTGGATTACGATGAAACCTTTTCACCAGTTGCAATGCTAAAGTCTATTCGGATAATGTTAGCAATCGCTGCATATTACGATTACGAAATATGGCAGATGGATGTCAAAACTGCTTTCTTAAACGGCGTTTTAACAGAAACTGTGTTTATGACACAGCCTGAAGGTTTTGAGGATCCAAAGAATGCTAAAAAGGTATGCAAGCTAAAGAAGTCAATCTACGGATTGAAGCAGGCATCCAGGAGCTGGAATATACGTTTTGATGAAGCAGTCAGTGACTTTGGTTTCATCAAGAACGCAGACGAATCTTGTGTATACAAGAAGGTCAGTGGGAGCAAAATTGCTTTCCTAGTATTATATGTCGACGACATATTACTTATCGGAAATGACATTCCTATGTTGAACTCTGTCAAGATTTGGCTTGGGAAATGTTTTTCGATGAAAGATCTAGGAGAAGCACAGTACATATTGGGCATCAAGATTTACAGAGATAGATCTAAAAGGATGATTGGACTTAGTCAAAGCACTTATATCAATAAGGTGCTTGATAGGTTCAAGATGGCGGACTCCAAGCGAGGCTACCTACCCATGTCTCATGGAATGACTCTAAGCAAGACTCAGTGCCCAAAAACACTTGATGAGCGTAGACGAATGAATGGGATTCCATATGCATCATTGATTGGTTCAATAATGTATGCTATGATATGTACACGCCCGGATGTTGCGTATGCACTCAGTGCTACGAGCAGATACCAGTCAGACCCAGGAGAGGCGCATTGGACTGCTGCCAAGAACATTCTGAAGTACCTGAAAAGGCACAAAGATGACTTCCTGGTCTATGGTGGAGATGATGAATTAATTGTTAAAGGCTATACGGACGCAAGTTTCCAAACCGACAAAGATGATTTCAGATCACAGTCTGGGTTTGTCTTCTGCCTCAACGGAGGAGCAGTAAGCTGGAAAAGTGCTAAGCAAAGCACCATTGCGGATTCTACAACTGAAGCGGAGTACATTGCTGCACATGAAGCAGCAAAGGAAGCTATATGGCTAAGGAAGTTCATAGGTGAACTTGGTGTAGTCCCCTCCATTAAAGGACCAATAGCCCTGTATTGTGACTAATAACGGAGCTATTGCACAGGCAAAGGAGCCTAGACACCACCAGAGAGTCAAGCATGTACTTCGTAGATTTCACCTTCTACGAGAGTTCGTTGAAAGAAAAGAAGTCGAGATAAGCAAAATTGGAACTGATGACAACATATCAGATCCATTGACTAAACCTCTGCCGCAGGCGAAGCACAACTCGCACACTGCAGCTATGGGAATCAAGCATATTGGAGAATGGCTTTGATGTCTCTGTTTAATGTTTTAAAGTTTTAGAGTTTAAATCTTTGTAAAACATTATTGGTTAATCATTCACAATAAATGAAAAGAATTCATTTTTCCATTTAATTTGTGGTTTATTAAATGATGAGTCCCTTCAATTTGACGATATATTCAAGATAGACTGTCAGGACCAGTCCTGTGACTAAGAAATGTCTATCAAGTGAACTTGAATGTCAAAGGTTGAAAATGGTCCCTAGTCGGAGTTTTCTATAAAATTGGACGCATAGAAAACGTTAGACGATTAGAATGCAAGATGACTAGTAGTTCTGTTTCTTGAACTATGTGGACATGGCAATGTCATAATCATTTGCATAGATACTTACTTTGGGAAGACTAGTATCGGACAAGACCTATGAAACTTTACTGTAAGAGATGAAAATCTGTCATAAGTAAATTTCATTAAATTATTAGACACTAAATCCTCAATACCTGAGTGATTTGAGATTACTTGTTTGAGAACTGGTTGCTTTGACGTTGACCAACCGTCGCACCGTAAAAGGAGGCTATAAAGGCAACGCTCAGGTAATCACCTATCAAACGAAGTCTAATCTCAAGATCGCAAGATTGGGATTGTCCTCCCATAAATCGGGATGAGATGCTTAAAAGTTGTACAAGGCCACTCGGAGAGCTAGAAACTGTGAAATGCATGGCCGTGCTCGGATGAATCATAGGCTATGATTATCTGTTTATTTGATCAGTTGAACTCTGAAACCGAGAAACACCTCTGGACATAATAAGGATGACAACTCTTACCTTATGTTCAAGAGCAAGCATCGAGCGACAAAGGAATTAGGAAATGCACACTTGTCCCTAAGGACAAGTGGGAGACTGAAGGAAATAATGCCCTTGGTCCAAGTATGCATTCTATGTTAAGTCTAATAAATGCGGTTCAGTATTAATTAACAAGTTAATAATTCAGTGAGATCAAGTGAGCTGAATGCCTAGCTAGAGGCCGCTTCAGTTCAAGTGGAATTAATGATATTAATCCACAGCTTACTCTTGACTGAACCCGTAGGGTCACACAAATAGTACGTAAACGGATCAAGTATTTAATGGCATTAGATACTCCATCTATGAATATTCGGAATCGACGGATCTTGGTTTCAGTGGGAGCTGAGATCGTCACAGGCAAGAAATGAATACTCCGGAAACGATGATATTGCCGGAAACGGAAATATGGATCGTATCGGAAATATAAATATTATCCAAGTCGTAGATGTTGCCGGAAACGGAAACATGGTACGTATCGGAAAATATTATCGGAAATGGAAATATTGCCAGAATCGGAAATATTGCCGGAAACGGAAATATTGTCAGAATCGGAAATATTATCGGAATCGGAAAATAATTCCGTAAACGGAAATATTAAATATTTGTTCGAAACGGAAATTGATTCCGGAATCGGAAATATTAAATATTGTTCGTATCGGAAATGAATTCCGGAATCGGGAATTTAATCGGAAGCGTATCGTACGAATTAGCATCGGACGAGGCCCGCTAGACGAAGGCCCAGCACGAAGCCAGGCCGTCGCCCAGCGAGCCAACGCACACCAGCGCACGCCAAGCTTCGACCAGGCCCAGCGCAAGGCCAGGCCCAGCCAAGGCCTTGGGCGCGCGCGCAGAGCGCAGCAATGGGCCGAGCGCTGTGTGCCTAGCGTGGGCCGCAAGGCTTGCGCGGGTGTACGGTGCTCGTGCATTGCTTGTGCGGGAATCCTGAAGCAATCAGGATTCGAAGTGTGATTAAATCCTAAAACTATTAGATAATGATTATTTAATTAGAGTCCTAGTAGGGTTATAATTAAATAAATTAGTATCCTAATAGGATTCCAATACCCTTTCCATAACTCTATAAATACGTGCCTAGGGTCACATATTTTAATGAGATTATTCAAGTATTCAAAGTGAGTTTTTGAGAGAAAATTCAGACACATTTCTTATCTAAGAGTGCCGAAAATCTTTAGTACCTTAAGGGCGATTCTAGTTGGTCAATCTTAAGGCGGATCCGGACGTGCTGTGGACTATCTACGGATGGACGACACTTGGAGTCCTAAAGACTTGTTCTTGTTCGGTTCGGGCGCAGCTAGGGAAGGCACGCAACAAAGAGTATGCATCTAAACTATGCTATATGATTATGTGTAAATAATATGTATTCCTGGCTAAATGGTTTTTCCGCATGATTTATGAATTCTCATATGTATCATAACCTAACAGTGCCCTTGCTTGCCTTTCTTGGGTCATGCTTACCTTGCTTGGGCCATGTCCTGCCCTTACTTACCTTTCTTGGGTCATGCCTTGCCTTGCTTGGGCCATGTCGTGCCCTTGCTTGCCTTTCTTGGGTCATGCCTTGCCTTGCTTGGGCCATGTTGTGCCCTTGCTTACCTTTCTTGGGTCATGCTTCCCTTGCTTGGGCCATGTCGTGCCCTTGCTTACCTTTCTTGGGTCATGCCTTGCTTTGCTTGGGCCATGTCGTGCCCTTGCTTACCTTTCTTGGGTCATGCCTTGCCTTGCTTGGGCCAAGTCGTGCCCTTGCTTGCCTTTCTTGGGTCATGCTTACCTTGCTTGGGCCATGTCGTGCCCTTGCTTACCTTTCTTGGGTCATGCCTTGCCTTGTTTGGGCCATGTCGTGCCCTTGCTTACCTTTCTTGGGTCATGCCTTGCCTTGCTTGGGCCATGTCGTGCCCTTGCTTGGCTTTCTTGGGTCATGCCTTGCCTTGCTTGGGTCATGTCGTGCCCTTGCTTGCCTTTCTTGGGTCATGCCTTGCCTTGCTTAGGCCATGTCGTGCCCTTGCTTGCCTTTCTTTGGTGATGCCTTGCCTTGCTTGGGCCATGTCGTGCCCTTGCTTGCCTTTCTTGGGGCATGTCGTGCCCTTGCTTGCCTTTCTTGGTTCATGCTTTGCTTTGCTTGGGCCATGTCGTGGCCTTGCTTGCCTTTCTTGGGTCATGTCTTGTCTTGCTTGGGCCATGTCGTGCCCTTGCTTGCCTTTCTTGGGTCATGGATTGCCTTGCTTGGGCCATGTCGTGCCCTTGCTTGCCTTTCTTGGGTCATGCATTGCTTTGCTTGGGCCATGTCGTGCCCTTGCTTGCCTTTCTTGGGTCATACCTTGCCTTTTTTTAATATTTTTTTTGAATTTTTTTAGAATTTTTTTGATTTTTTTTTTTTCAAAAAAATAATTTTTCGCGTCAAATCGGGTCTCGGACAAAAAATTATGCGTCAAATCCGTCGAATGATCCAAAATTTTCAATCCGTCTAATGTCATTGGCATGTGTGGTGTCGTAGGGGGGCCGACCATGCCCAACGGTGCCCAACGGTGCCCAACGGTGCCCACAAGAGAGTTTTAAGCCAACCTTGACCATCCATCCTTCCACTCTCACCCTCCCCCTATAGAGGTTTATTTTGAATTAGCTAAATTTTTCCTAGTGAACACCCAAGTGACAGTAACATAATAATGGCTCAAAACTTGAGTTTTTGTCATAATAATGCCCCGTTTTTTTTGTTGGAAAAACTTATATGGGCATTAAGATTAATTTTCATGATATTTTTTTTTCAAAAAAATTATTTTTGTTTTCCGAAAATAGGGAAAATAGGGGTAAAAACGGGAAAAATAAGGGAAAAATTCAAAAAAATCTCAAAAAAATCCCAAAAAATTCAAAAAAATCCCAAAAAATTATTGGTGTTGAAATTTTTTATTTTTGGACCTAGGGGGGTGCCCGTGTGGTCCCGGGTTGCTATTTTAGGGGTAAAAACGGGGAAAATCCCATAAAATTCAAAAAAATCCCAAAAAATCCGAAAAAATAGGAAAAGACATATAAATATATATAGAAAACATTGGTGTTGAAATTTTTTATTTTGGGACCTCGGGGGGTGCCCGTGTGGTCCCGGGTTGCTATTTTTGGAAAGTTTTCGGGAAAATTCATTCATAGTGGTCATTATTGTGCATGTGGTCCGATCGTTTTGCCTTGGGCCATGCCTTGGGTCCGATTGTTGTGCCTTGGGCCATGCCTTTCCCTTGCATGCTTATGGATGCCATGCCCTTGGTCCATGTCAATGCGATCGTTAGGAATGCAACACAGAAAACCATCACTCGCCCAAGGCCTGTATAGCACTTGGAGCAAACACTGAAGAGGTTTATCGACGTGCGGTTCACGGAGCCCGCCAGCTAAAAAAAACCAAACACCACTCACACGCGTAGCGTACCGCTTGGCCAAGAAACAACGAGCTTGCATCCCACGACCACAAAGTGGCCGCAAGGATGGGCTAGATGTCCCCCGACTAGCACCGTTTGACGTGAAAGAAACAAACAAATCAAGGCGGGACAACACTGGCTAAGGTTAGCTAACACAACGTCAACTAGAATTGGACTGCACCCACATGCCGCTTGATATCGCCCGCATCCGGGAACGGTCCGCATCGAGTTTCGGAAACATTAACACACTAAAGCCAAAAGGGACAAGAGGTTTGTTCAAAGATCGACGACGAGTTTTAGTCCGCTCTCTAGTGTGCTGTTTGGTCCTCTGCCCGCACACAAGAACAGTCCGAATCCGGTCATCGAGGCCCAAGCTCCCCTCGACTATAGTACCCGTTCCAGGTTTGCTCGAAGGAACGACGACGAGATTTAGTATGCTCTTGTGTGCTTCTTGGTCCGTTGCCCACACACTAGAACACCGCATCCGATCATGGATTCCCAAGCTCCCCTACAATACCTACGAGGTTTGTTCGAAGGACGACGTCAACTAGATTTTAGTCCGCGCTCGTGGGCTGCTCGGTCCGCTGCCCGCAAGAACAGACCGCATCCGGTCGACAAGTCCCAAACTCCCCTCCGCTAACCCATCCGAGAGACGACCGCAGGACCATTGCGGCATACGAAAAAACGAGGTCAAGTCGGGACGTTAGCCGTATTGCGGGCCAAATCCACCACCGTCATCCCCCGACTTTACGGAGCCGAAAAATTCCCTCAATGCATCGTTGGATTTTTTTTCTGAACAACGAAAACTCAAGGTCAAGTCGGTACTATGGCCGTGTCGCAGGGCAATTCCACAACCGTCATCCCCCGAAATACTCCGTCAATCAAACCGTAACACCTTTCTTTGCTTACCTTGCTTGGGATATGCCTTGCCATGCCTTCCTCTTGCCTTTCTTTGCCACGACTTTCCCTTGCTTACCTTGCTTGGGCCATGCCTTGCCACGACTTGCCCTTACATGCCTTTCTTTGCCACGACTTGCCCTTGCTTGCCTTGCTTGGGCCAAGTCGTGCCCTTGCTTGCCTTTCTTGGGTCATGCTTACCTTGTTTGGGCCATGTCGTGCCCTTGCTTACCTTTCTTGGGTCATGCCTTGCCTTGCTTGGGCCATGTCGTGCCTTGCTTACCTTTCTTGGGTCATGCTTACCTTGCTTGGGCCATGTCGTGCCCTTTCTTACCTTTCTTGGGTCATGCCTTGCCTTGTTTGGGCCATGTCGTGCCCTTGCTTACCTTTCTTGGGTCATGCTTACCTTGCTTGGGCCATGTCGTGCCCTTGCTTACCTTTCTTGGGTCATGCTTACCTTGCTTGGGCCATGTCGTGCCCTTGCTTACCTTTCTTGGGTCATGCCTTGCCTTGCTTGGGCCATGTCGTTCCCTTGCTTACCTTTCTTGGGTCATGCCTTGCCTTGCTTGGGCGATGTCGTGCCCTTGCTTACCTTTCTTGGGTCATGCTTACCTTGCTTGGGCCATGTCGTGCCCTTGCTTACCTTTCTTGGGTCATGCCTTGCCTTGCTTGGGCCATGTCGTGCCCTTGCTTACCTTTCTTGGGTCTTGCTTACCTTGTTTGGGCCATGTCGTGCCCTTGCTTACCTTTCTTGGGTCATGCTTACCTTGCTTGGGCCATGTCGTGCCCTTGCTTACCTTTCTTGGGTCATGCCTTGCCTTGCTTGGGCCATGTCGTGCCCTTGCTTACCTTTCTTGGGTCTTGCTTACCTTATTTGGGCCATGTCGTGCCCTTGCTTACCTTTCTTGGGTCATGCTTACCTTGTTTGGGCCATGTCGTGCCCTTGCTTACCTTTCTTGGGTCATGCCTTGCCTTGCTTGGGCCATGTCCTGCCCTTGCTTACCTTTCTTGGGTCTTGCTTACCTTGTATGGGGCATGTCATGCCCTTGCTTACCTTTCTTGGGTCATGCCTTGCCTTGCTTGGGCCATGTCGTGCCCTTGCTTACCTTTCTTGGGTCATGCTTACCTTGCTTGGGCCATGTCGTGCCCTTGCTTACCTTTCTTGGGTCGTGCTTACCTTGCTTGGGCCATGTCGTGCCCTTGCTTACCTTTCTTGGGTCATGCCTTGCCTTGCTTGGGCCATGTCGTGCCCTTGCTTACCTTTCTTGGGTCATGCTTACCTTGCTTGGGCCATGTCGTGCCCTTGCTTGCCTTTCTTGGGTCATGCTTACCTTGCTTGGGCCATGTTGTGCCCTTGCTTACCTTTCTTGGGTCTTGCTTACCTTGCTTGGGCCATGTCGTGCCCTTGCTTACCTTTCTTGGGTGATGCTTACCTTGCTTGGGCCATGTCGTGCCCTTGCTTACCTTTCTTGGTTCATGCTTACCTTGCTTGGGCCATGTCGTACCCTTGCTTACCTTTCTTGGGTCATGCCTTGCCTTGCTTGGGCCATGTCGTGCCCTTGCTTACCTTTCTTGGGTCATGCCTTGCCTTGCTTGGGACATGTCGTGCCCTTGCTTACCTTTCTTGGGTCATGCCTTGCCTTGCTTGGGCCATGTCGTGCCCTTGCTTACCTTTCTTGGGTCATGCTTACCTTGTTTGGGCCATGTCGTGCCCTTGCTTACCTTTCTTGGTCATGCCTTGCCTTGCTTGGCCATGACGTGTCCTTGCTTACCTATCTTGGGTCATGGCTTGCCTTGCTTGGGCCATGTCGTGCCCTTGCTTACCTTTCTTGGGTCATGCTTACCTTGTTTGGGCCATGTCGTGCCCTTGCTTACCTTTCTTGGTCATGCCTTGCCTTGCTTGGGCCATGTCGTGCCCTTGCTTACCTTTCTTGGGTCATGCCTTGCCTTGCTTGGGCCATGTCGTGCCCTTGCTTACCTTTCTTGGGTCATGCTTACCTTGTTTGGGCCATGTCGTGCCCTTGCTTACCTTTCTTGGTCATGCCTTGCCTTGCTTGGGCCATGTCGTGCCCTTGCTTACCTTTCTTGGGTCTTGCTTACCTTATTTGGGCCATGTCGTGCCCTTGCTTACCTTTCTTGGGTCATGCTTACCTTGTTTGGGCCATGTCGTGCCCTTGCTTACCTTTCTTGGGTCATGCCTTGCCTTGCTTGGGCCATGTCCTGCCCTTGCTTACCTTTCTTGGGTCTTGCTTACCTTGTATGGGGCATGTCGTGCCCTTGCTTACCTTTCTTGGGTCATGCCTTGCCTTGCTTGGGCCATGTCGTGCCCTTGCTTACCTTTCTTGGGTCATGCTTACCTTGCTTGGGCCATGTCGTGCCCTTGCTTACCTTTCTTGGGTCGTGCTTACCTTGCTTGGGCCATGTCGTGCCCTTGCTTACCTTTCTTGGGTCATGCCTTGCCTTGCTTGGGCCATGTCGTGCCCTTGCTTACCTTTCTTGGGTCATGCTTACCTTGCTTGGGCCATGTCGTGCCCTTGCTTGCCTTTCTTGGGTCATGCTTACCTTGCTTGGGCCATGTTGTGCCCTTGCTTACCTTTCTTGGGTCTTGCTTACCTTGCTTGGGCCATGTCGTGCCCTTGCTTACCTTTCTTGGGTGATGCTTACCTTGCTTGGGCCATGTCGTGCCCTTGCTTACCTTTCTTGGTTCATGCTTACCTTGCTTGGGCCATGTCGTACCCTTGCTTACCTTTCTTGGGTCATGCCTTGCCTTGCTTGGGCCATGTCGTGCCCTTGCTTACCTTTCTTGGGTCATGCCTTGCCTTGCTTGGGCCTTGTCGTGCCCTTGCTTACCTTTCTTGGGTCATGCCTTGCCTTGCTTGGGACATGTCGTGCCCTTGCTTACCTTTCTTGGGTCATGCCTTGCCTTGCTTGGGCCATGTCGTACCCTTGCTTACCTTTCTTGGGTCATGCCTTGCCTTGCTTGGGCCATGTCGTGCCCTTGCTTACCTTTCTTGGGTCATGCCTTGCCTTGCTTGGGACATGTCGTGCCCTTGCTTACCTTTCTTGGGTCATGCCTTGCCTTGCTTGGGCCATGTCGTGCCCTTGCTTACCTTTCTTGGGTCATGCTTACCTTGTTTGGGCCATGTCGTGCCCTTGCTTACCTTTCTTGGTCATGCCTTGCCTTGCTTGGCCATGACGTGTCCTTGCTTACCTATCTTGGGTCATGGCTTGCCTTGCTTGGGCCATGTCGTGCCCTTGCTTACCTTTCTTGGGTCATGCTTACCTTGTTTGGGCCATGTCGTGCCCTTGCTTACCTTTCTTGGTCATGCCTTGCCTTGCTTGGGCCATGTCGTGCCCTTGCTTACCTTTCTTGGGTCATGCCTTGCCTTGCTTGGGCCATGTCGTGCCCTTGCTTACCTTTCTTGGGTCATGCTTACCTTGTTTGGGCCATGTCGTGCCCTTGCTTACCTTTCTTGGTCATGCCTTGCCTTGCTTGGGCCATGTCGTGCCCTTGCTTACCTTTCTTGGGTCTTGCTTACCTTATTTGGGCCATGTCGTGCCCTTGCTTACCTTTCTTGGGTCTTGCTTACCTTATTTGGGCCATGTCGTGCCCTTGCTTACCTTTCTTGGGTCTTGCTTACCTTGTTTGGGCCATGTCGTGCCCTTGCTTACCTTTCTTGGGTCATGCTTACCTTGCTTGGGCCATGTCGTGCCCTTGCTTACCTTTCTTGGGTCATGCCTTGCCTTGCTTGGGCCATGTCGTGCCCTTGCTTACCTTTCTTGGGTCTTGCTTACCTTATTTGGGCCATGTCGTGCCCTTGCTTACCTTTCTTGGGTCATGCTTACCTTGTTTGGGCCATGTCGTGCCCTTGCTTACCTTTCTTGGGTCATGCCTTGCCTTGCTTGGGCCATGTCCTGCCCTTGCTTACCTTTCTTGGGTCTTGCTTACCTTGTATGGGGCATGTCATGCCCTTGCTTACCTTTCTTGGGTCATGCCTTGCCTTGCTTGGGCCATGTCGTGCCCTTGCTTACCTTTCTTGGGTCATGCTTACCTTGCTTGGGCCATGTCGTGCCCTTGCTTACCTTTCTTGGGTCGTGCTTACCTTGCTTGGGCCATGTCGTGCCCTTGCTTACCTTTCTTGGGTCATGCCTTGCCTTGCTTGGGCCATGTCGTGCCCTTGCTTACCTTTCTTGGGTCATGCTTACCTTGCTTGGGCCATGTCGTGCCCTTGCTTGCCTTTCTTGGGTCATGCTTACCTTGCTTGGGCCATGTTGTGCCCTTGCTTACCTTTCTTGGGTCTTGCTTACCTTGCTTGGGCCATGTCGTGCCCTTGCTTACCTTTCTTGGGTGATGCTTACCTTGCTTGGGCCATGTCGTGCCCTTGCTTACCTTTCTTGGTTCATGCTTACCTTGCTTGGGCCATGTCGTACCCTTGCTTACCTTTCTTGGGTCATGCCTTGCCTTGCTTGGGCCATGTCGTGCCCTTGCTTACCTTTCTTGGGTCATGCCTTGCCTTGCTTGGGACATGTCGTGCCCTTGCTTACCTTTCTTGGGTCATGCCTTGCCTTGCTTGGGCCATGTCGTGCCCTTGCTTACCTTTCTTGGGTCATGCTTACCTTGTTTGGGCCATGTCGTGCCCTTGCTTACCTTTCTTGGTCATGCCTTGCCTTGCTTGGCCATGACGTGTCCTTGCTTACCTATCTTGGGTCATGGCTTGCCTTGCTTGGGCCATGTCGTGCCCTTGCTTACCTTTCTTGGGTCATGCTTACCTTGTTTGGGCCATGTCGTGCCCTTGCTTACCTTTCTTGGTCATGCCTTGCCTTGCTTGGGCCATGTCGTGCCCTTGCTTACCTTTCTTGGGTCATGCCTTGCCTTGCTTGGGCCATGTCGTGCCCTTGCTTACCTTTCTTGGGTCATGCTTACCTTGTTTGGGCCATGTCGTGCCCTTGCTTACCTTTCTTGGTCATGCCTTGCCTTGCTTGGGCCATGTCGTGCCCTTGCTTACCTTTCTTGGGTCTTGCTTACCTTATTTGGGCCATGTCGTGCCCTTGCTTACCTTTCTTGGGTCATGCTTACCTTGTTTGGGCCATGTCGTGCCCTTGCTTACCTTTCTTGGGTCATGCCTTGCCTTGCTTGGGCCATGTCCTGCCCTTGCTTACCTTTCTTGGGTCTTGCTTACCTTGTATGGGGCATGTCGTGCCCTTGCTTACCTTTCTTGGGTCATGCCTTGCCTTGCTTGGGCCATGTCGTGCCCTTGCTTACCTTTCTTGGGTCATGCTTACCTTGCTTGGGCCATGTCGTGCCCTTGCTTACCTTTCTTGGGTCGTGCTTACCTTGCTTGGGCCATGTCGTGCCCTTGCTTACCTTTCTTGGGTCATGCCTTGCCTTGCTTGGGCCATGTCGTGCCCTTGCTTACCTTTCTTGGGTCATGCTTACCTTGCTTGGGCCATGTCGTGCCCTTGCTTGCCTTTCTTGGGTCATGCTTACCTTGCTTGGGCCATGTTGTGCCCTTGCTTACCTTTCTTGGGTCTTGCTTACCTTGCTTGGGCCATGTCGTGCCCTTGCTTACCTTTCTTGGGTGATGCTTACCTTGCTTGGGCCATGTCGTGCCCTTGCTTACCTTTCTTGGTTCATGCTTACCTTGCTTGGGCCATGTCGTACCCTTGCTTACCTTTCTTGGGTCATGCCTTGCCTTGCTTGGGCCATGTCGTGCCCTTGCTTACCTTTCTTGGGTCATGCCTTGCCTTGCTTGGGCCTTGTCGTGCCCTTGCTTACCTTTCTTGGGTCATGCCTTGCCTTGCTTGGGACATGTCGTGCCCTTGCTTACCTTTCTTGGGTCATGCCTTGCCTTGCTTGGGCCATGTCGTACCCTTGCTTACCTTTCTTGGGTCATGCCTTGCCTTGCTTGGGCCATGTCGTGCCCTTGCTTACCTTTCTTGGGTCATGCCTTGCCTTGCTTGGGACATGTCGTGCCCTTGCTTACCTTTCTTGGGTCATGCCTTGCCTTGCTTGGGCCATGTCGTGCCCTTGCTTACCTTTCTTGGGTCATGCTTACCTTGTTTGGGCCATGTCGTGCCCTTGCTTACCTTTCTTGGTCATGCCTTGCCTTGCTTGGCCATGACGTGTCCTTGCTTACCTATCTTGGGTCATGGCTTGCCTTGCTTGGGCCATGTCGTGCCCTTGCTTACCTTTCTTGGGTCATGCTTACCTTGTTTGGGCCATGTCGTGCCCTTGCTTACCTTTCTTGGTCATGCCTTGCCTTGCTTGGGCCATGTCGTGCCCTTGCTTACCTTTCTTGGGTCATGCCTTGCCTTGCTTGGGCCATGTCGTGCCCTTGCTTACCTTTCTTGGGTCATGCTTACCTTGTTTGGGCCATGTCGTGCCCTTGCTTACCTTTCTTGGTCATGCCTTGCCTTGCTTGGGCCATGTCGTGCCCTTGCTTACCTTTCTTGGGTCTTGCTTACCTTATTTGGGCCATGTCGTGCCCTTGCTTACCTTTCTTGGGTCATGCTTACCTTGTTTGGGCCATGTCGTGCCCTTGCTTACCTTTCTTGGGTCATGCCTTGCCTTGCTTGGGCCATGTCCTGCCCTTGCTTACCTTTCTTGGGTCTTGCTTACCTTGTATGGGGCATGTCGTGCCCTTGCTTACCTTTCTTGGGTCATGCCTTGCCTTGCTTGGGCCATGTCGTGCCCTTGCTTACCTTGCTTGGGCCATGTCGTGCCCTTGCTTACCTTTCTTGGGTCGTGCTTACCTTGCTTGGGCCATGTCGTGCCCTTGCTTACCTTTCTTGGGTCATGCCTTGCCTTGCTTGGGCCATGTCGTGCCCTTGCTTACCTTTCTTGGGTCATGCTTACCTTGCTTGGGCCATGTCGTGCCCTTGCTTGCCTTTCTTGGGTCATGCTTACCTTGCTTGGGCCATGTTGTGCCCTTGCTTACCTTTCTTGGGTCTTGCTTACCTTGCTTGGGCCATGTCGTGCCCTTGCTTACCTTTCTTGGGTGATGCTTACCTTGCTTGGGCCATGTCGTGCCCTTGCTTACCTTTCTTGGTTCATGCTTACCTTGCTTGGGCCATGTCGTACCCTTGCTTACCTTTCTTGGGTCATGCCTTGCCTTGCTTGGGCCATGTCGTGCCCTTGCTTACCTTTCTTGGGTCATGCCTTGCCTTGCTTGGGACATGTCGTGCCCTTGCTTACCTTTCTTGGGTCATGCCTTGCCTTGCTTGGGCCATGTCGTGCCCTTGCTTACCTTTCTTGGGTCATGCTTACCTTGTTTGGGCCATGTCGTGCCCTTGCTTACCTTTCTTGGTCATGCCTTGCCTTGCTTGGCCATGTCGTGTCCTTGCTTACCTATCTTGGGTCATGGCTTGCCTTGCTTGGGCCATGTCGTGCCCTTGCTTACCTTTCTTGGGTCATGCTTGCCTTGCTTGGGCCATGTCGTGCCCTTGCTTACCTTTCTTGGGTCATGCTTACCTTGTTTGGGCCATGTCGTACCCTTGCTTACCTTTCTTGGGTCATGCCTTGCCTTGCTTGGGCCATGTCGTGCCCTTGCTTACCTTTCTTGGGTCATGCCTTGCCTTGCTTGGGCCTTGTCGTGCCCTTGCTTACCTTTCTTGGGTCATGCCTTGCCTTGCTTGGGACATGTCGTGCCCTTGCTTACCTTTCTTGGGTCATGCCTTGCCTTGCTTGGGCCATGTCGTACCCTTGCTTACCTTTCTTGGGTCATGCCTTGCCTTGCTTGGGCCATGTCGTGCCCTTGCTTACCTTTCTTGGGTCATGCCTTGCCTTGCTTGGGACATGTCGTGCCCTTGCTTACCTTTCTTGGGTCATGCCTTGCCTTGCTTGGGCCATGTCGTGCCCTTGCTTACCTTTCTTGGGTCATGCTTACCTTGTTTGGGCCATGTCGTGCCCTTGCTTACCTTTCTTGGTCATGCCTTGCCTTGCTTGGCCATGACGTGTCCTTGCTTACCTATCTTGGGTCATGGCTTGCCTTGCTTGGGCCATGTCGTGCCCTTGCTTACCTTTCTTGGGTCATGCTTACCTTGTTTGGGCCATGTCGTGCCCTTGCTTACCTTTCTTGGTCATGCCTTGCCTTGCTTGGGCCATGTCGTGCCCTTGCTTACCTTTCTTGGGTCATGCCTTGCCTTGCTTGGGCCATGTCGTGCCCTTGCTTACCTTTCTTGGGTCATGCTTACCTTGTTTGGGCCATGTCGTGCCCTTGCTTACCTTTCTTGGTCATGCCTTGCCTTGCTTGGGCCATGTCGTGCCCTTGCTTACCTTTCTTGGGTCTAGCTTTCCTTATTTGGGCCATGTCGTGCCCTTGCTTACCTTTCTTGGGTCATGCTTACCTTGTTTGGGCCATGTCGTGCCCTTGCTTACCTTTCTTGGGTCATGCCTTGCCTTGCTTGGGCCATGTCCTGCCCTTGCTTACCTTTCTTGGGTCTTGCTTACCTTGTATGGGGCATGTCGTGCCCTTGCTTACCTTTCTTGGGTCATGCCTTGCCTTGCTTGGGCCATGTCGTGCCCTTGCTTACCTTTCTTGGGTCATGCTTACCTTGCTTGGGCCATGTCGTGCCCTTGCTTACCTTTCTTGGGTCGTGCTTACCTTGCTTGGGCCATGTCGTGCCCTTGCTTACCTTTCTTGGTCATGCCTTGCCTTGCTTGGGCCATGTCGTGCCCTTGCTTACCTTTCTTGGGTCATGCTTACCTTGCTTGGGCCATGTCGTGCCCTTGCTTGCCTTTCTTGGGTCATGCTTACCTTGCTTGGGCCATGTTGTGCCCTTGCTTACCTTTCTTGGGTCTTGCTTACCTTGCTTGGGCCATGTCGTGCCCTTGCTTACCTTTCTTGGGTGATGCTTACCTTGCTTGGGCCATGTCGTGCCCTTGCTTACCTTTCTTGGTTCATGCTTACCTTGCTTGGGCCATGTCGTACCCTTGCTTACCTTTCTTGGGTTATGCCTTGCCTTGCTTGGGCCATGTCGTGCCCTTGCTTACCTTTCTTGGGTCATGCCTTGCCTTGCTTGGGACATGTCGTGCCCTTGCTTACCTTTCTTGGGTCATGCCTTGCCTTGCTTGGGCCATGTCGTGCCCTTGCTTACCTTTCTTGGGTCATGCTTACCTTGTTTGGGCCATGTCGTGCCCTTGCTTACCTTTCTTGGTCATGCCTTGCCTTGCTTGGCCATGTCGTGTCCTTGCTTACCTATCTTGGGTCATGGCTTGCCTTGCTTGGGCCATGTCGTGCCCTTGCTTACCTTTCTTGGGTCATGCTTACCTGTTTGGGCCATGTCGTGCCCTTGCTTACCTTTCTTGGTCATGCCTTGCCTTGCTTGGCCATGTCGTGCCCTTGCTTACCTATCTTGGGTCATGCCTTGCCTTGCTTGGGCCATGTCGTGCCCATGCTTACCTTTCTTGGTCATGCCTTGCCTTGCTTGGGCCATGTCGTGCCCTTGCTTACCTTTCTTGGGTCATGCCTTGCCTTGCTTGGGCCATGTCGTGCCCTTGCTTACCTTTCTTGGGTCATGCTTACCTTGTTTGGGCCATGTCGTGCCCTTGCTTACCTTTCTTGGTCATGCCTTGCCTTGCTTGGGCCATGTCGTGCCCTTGCTTACCTTTCTTGGGTCATGCTTGCCTTGCTTGGGCCATGTCGTGCCCTTGCTTACCTTTCTTGGGTCATGCTTACCTTGCTTGGGCCATGTCGTACCCTTGCTTACCTTTCTTGGGTCATGCCTTGCCTTGCTTGGGCCATGTCGTGCCCTTGCTTACCTTTCTTGGGTCATGCCTTGCCTTGCTTGGGACATGTCGTGCCCTTGCTTACCTTTCTTGGGTCATGCCTTGCCTTGCTTGGGCCATGTCGTGCCCTTGCTTACCTTTCTTGGGTCATGCTTACCTTTTTGGGTCATGCCTTGCCTTGCTTGGGCCATGTCGTACCCTTGCTTACCTTTCTTGGGTCATGCCTTGCCTTGCTTGGGCCATGTCGTGCCCTTGCTTACCTTTCTTGGGTCATGCCTTGCCTTGCTTGGGACATGTCGTGCCCTTGCTTACCTTTCTTGGGTCATGCCTTGCCTTGCTTGGGCCATGTCGTGCCCTTGCTTACCTTTCTTGGGTCATGCTTACCTTGTTTGGGCCATGTCGTGCCCTTGCTTACCTTTCTTGGTCATGCCTTGCCTTGCTTGGCCATGACGTGTCCTTGCTTACCTATCTTGGGTCATGGCTTGCCTTGCTTGGGCCATGTCGTGCCCTTGCTTACCTTTCTTGGGTCATGCTTACCTTGTTTGGGCCATGTCGTGCCCTTGCTTACCTTTCTTGGTCATGCCTTGCCTTGCTTGGGCCATGTCGTGCCCTTGCTTACCTTTCTTGGGTCATGCCTTGCCTTGCTTGGGCCATGTCGTGCCCTTGCTTACCTTTCTTGGGTCATGCTTACC
This sequence comes from Spinacia oleracea, assembly GCF_020520425.1. NCBI lineage: Eukaryota > Viridiplantae > Streptophyta > Magnoliopsida > Caryophyllales > Amaranthaceae > Spinacia > Spinacia oleracea. Next base: position 136,542 of record NW_026614349.1, read on the forward strand.
TTGTTTGGGCCATGTCGTGCCCTTGCTTACCTTTCTTGGTCATGCCTTGCCTTGCTTGGGCCATGTCGTGCCCTTGCTTACCTTTCTTGGGTCTTGCTTACCTTATTTGGGCCATGTCGTGCCCTTGCTTACCTTTCTTGGGTCATGCTTACCTTGTTTGGGCCATGTCGTGCCCTTGCTTACCTTTCTTGGGTCATGCCTTGCCTTGCTTGGGCCATGTCCTGCCCTTGCTTACCTTTCTTGGGTCTTGCTTACCTTGTATGGGGCATGTCGTGCCCTTGCTTACCTTTCTTGGGTCATGCCTTGCCTTGCTTGGGCCATGTCGTGCCCTTGCTTACCTTTCTTGGGTCATGCTTACCTTGCTTGGGCCATGTCGTGCCCTTGCTTACCTTTCTTGGGTCGTGCTTACCTTGCTTGGGCCATGTCGTGCCCTTGCTTACCTTTCTTGGGTCATGCCTTGCCTTGCTTGGGCCATGTCGTGCCCTTGCTTACCTTTCTTGGGTCATGCTTACCTTGCTTGGGCCATGTCGTGCCCTTGCTTGCCTTTCTTGGGTCATGCTTACCTTGCTTGGGCCATGTTGTGCCCTTGCTTACCTTTCTTGGGTCTTGCTTACCTTGCTTGGGCCATGTCGTGCCCTTGCTTACCTTTCTTGGGTGATGCTTACCTTGCTTGGGCCATGTCGTGCCCTTGCTTACCTTTCTTGGTTCATGCTTACCTTGCTTGGGCCATGTCGTACCCTTGCTTACCTTTCTTGGGTCATGCCTTGCCTTGCTTGGGCCATGTCGTGCCCTTGCTTACCTTTCTTGGGTCATGCCTTGCCTTGCTTGGGACATGTCGTGCCCTTGCTTACCTTTCTTGGGTCATGCCTTGCCTTGCTTGGGCCATGTCGTGCCCTTGCTTACCTTTCTTGGGTCATGCTTACCTTGTTTGGGCCATGTCGTGCCCTTGCTTACCTTTCTTGGTCATGCCTTGCCTTGCTTGGCCATGTCGTGTCCTTGCTTACCTATCTTGGGTCATGGCTTGCCTTGCTTGGGCCATGTCGTGCCCTTGCTTACCTTTCTTGGGTCATGCTTACCTTGTTTGGGCCATGTCGTGCCCTTGCTTACCTTTCTTGGTCATGCCTTGCCTTGCTTGGCCATGTCGTGCCCTTGCTTACCTATCTTGGGTCATGCCTTGCCTTGCTTGGGCCATGTCGTGCCCATGCTTACCTTTCTTGGTCATGCCTTGCCTTGCTTGGGCCATGTCGTGCCCTTGCTTACCTTTCTTGGGTCATGCCTTGCCTTGCTTGGGCCATGTCGTGCCCTTGCTTACCTTTCTTGGGTCATGCTTACCTTGTTTGGGCCATGTCGTGCCCTTGCTTACCTTTCTTGGTCATGCCTTGCCTTGCTTGGGCCATGTCGTGCCCTTGCTTACCTTTCTTGGGTCATGCTTGCCTTGCTTGGGCCATGTCGTGCCCTTGCTTACCTTTCTTGGGTCATGCTTACCTTGCTTGGGCCATGTCGTACCCTTGCTTACCTTTCTTGGGTCATGCCTTGCCTTGCTTGGGCCATGTCGTGCCCTTGCTTACCTTTCTTGGGTCATGCCTTGCCTTGCTTGGGACATGTCGTGCCCTTGCTTACCTTTCTTGGGTCATGCCTTGCCTTGCTTGGGCCATGTCGTGCCCTTGCTTACCTTTCTTGGGTCATGCTTACCTTTTTGGGCCATGTCGTGCCCTTGCTTACCTTTCTTGGTCATGCCTTGCCTTGCTTGGCCATGTCGTGCCCTTGCTTACCTATCTTGGGTCATGCCTTGCCTTGCTTGGGCCATGTCGTGCCCTTGCTTACCTTTCTTGGGTCATGCCTTGCCTTGCTTGGGCCATGTCGTGCCCTTGCTTGCCTTTCTTGGGTCATGCCTTGCCTTGCTTGGGCCATGTCGTGCCCTTGCTTACCTTTCTTGGGTCATGCTTCCCTTGCTTGGGCCATGTCGTGCCCTTGCTTACCTTTCTTGGGTCATGCCATGCCTTGCTTGGGCCATGTCGTGCCCTTGCTTACCTTTCTTGGGTCATGCCTTGCCTTGCTTGGGCCAAGTCGTGCCCTTGCTTGCCTTTCTTGGGTCATGCTTACCTTGCTTGGGCCATGTCGTGCCCTTGCTTACCTTTCTTGGGTCATGCCTTGCCTTGCTTGGGCCATGTCGTGCCCTTGCTTACCTTTCTTGGGTCATGCCTCCCTTCCTTGGGCCATGTCGTGCCCTTGCTTACCTTTCTTGGGTCATGCCTTGCCTTGCTTGGGCCATGTCGTGCCCTTACTTACCTTTCTTGGGTCATGCCTTGCCTTGCTTGGGCCATGTCGTGCCCTTGCTTGCCTTTCTTGGGTCATGCTTACCTTGCTTGGGCCATGTCGTGCCCTTGCTTACCTTTCTTGGGTCATGCCTTGCCTTGCTTGGGCCATGTCGTGCCCTTGCTTACCTTTCTTGGGTCATGCCTTGCCTTGCTTGGGCCAAGTCGTGCCCTTGCTTGCCTTGCTTGGGCCATGTCGTGCCTTGCTTGGGCCATGTCGTGCCCTTGCTTCCCTTTCTTGGGTCATGCCTTGCCTTGCTTGGGCCATGTCGTGCCCTTGCTTACCTTTCTTGGGTCATGCTTCCCTTGCTTGGGCCATGTCGTGCCCTTGCTTACCTTTCTTGGGTCATGCCTTGCCTTGCTTGGGCCATGTCGTGCCCTTGCTTGCCTTTCTTGGGTCATGCCTTGCCTTGCTTGGGCCATGTCGTGCCCTTGCTTACCTTTCTTGGGTCATGCCTTGCCTTGCTTGGGACATGTCGTGCCCTTGCTTACCTTTCTTGGGTCATGCCTTGCCTTGCTTGGGCCATGTCGTGCCCTTGCTTACCTTTCTTGGGTCATGCCTTGCCTTGCTTGGGACATGTCGTGCCCTTGCTTACCTTTCTTGGGTCATGCCTTGCCTTGCTTGGGCCATGTCGTGCCCTTGCTTACCTTTCTTGGGTCATGCTTACCTTGTTTGGGCCATGTCGTGCCCTTGCTTACCTTTCTTGGTCATGCCTTGCCTTGCTTGGCCATCTCGTGCCCTTGCTTACCTATCTTGGGTCATGCCTTGCCTTGCTTGGGCCATGTCGTGCCCTTGCTTACCTTTCTTGGGTCATGCCTTGCCTTGCTTGGGCCATGTCGTGCCCTTGCTTACCTTTCTTGGGTCATGCTTACCTTGTTTGGGCCATGTCGTGCCTTTGCTTACCTTTCTTGGTCATGCCTTGCCTTGCTTGGGCCATGTCGTGCCCTTGCTTACCTTTCTTGGGTCATGCCTTGCCTTGCTTGGGCCATGTCGTGCCCTTGCTTACCTTTCTTGGGTCATGCTTACCTTGTTTGGGCCATGTCGTGCCCTTGCTTACCTTTCTTGGTCATGCCTTGCCTTGCTTGGGCCATGTCGTGCCCTTGCTTACCTTTCTTGGGTCATGCTTGCCTTGCTTGGGCCATGTCGTGCCCTTGCTTACCTTTCTTGGGTCATGCTTACCTTGCTTGGGCCATGTCGTACCCTTGCTTACCTTTCTTGGGTCATGCCTTGCCTTGCTTGGGCCATGTCGTGCCCTTGCTTACCTTGCTTGGGTCATGCCTTGCCTTGCTTGGGACATGTCGTGCCCTTGCTTACCTTTCTTGGGTCATGCCTTGCCTTGCTTGGGCCATGTCGTGCCCTTGCTTACCTTTCTTGGGTCATGCTTACCTTGTTTGGGCCATGTCGTGCCCTTGCTTACCTTTCTTGGTCATGCCTTGCCTTGCTTGGCCATGTCGTGCCCTTGCTTACCTATCCTGGGTCATGCCTTGCCTTGCTTGGGCCATGTCGTGCCCTTGCTTACCTTTCTTGGGTCATGCCTTGCCTTGCTTGGGCCATGTCGTGCCCTTGCTTCCCTTTCTTGGGTCATGCTTCCCTTGCTTGGGCCATGTCGTGCCCTTGCTTACCTTTCTTGGGTCATGCCTTGCCTTGCTTGGGCCATGTCGTGCCCTTGCTTACCTTTCTTGGGTCATGCCTTGCCTTCCTTGGGCCAAGTCGTGCCCTTGCTTGCCTTTCTTGGGTCATGCTTACCTTGCTTGGGCCATGTCGTGCCCTTGCTTACCTATCTTGGGTCATGCCTTGCCTTGCTTGGGCCATGTCGTGCCCTTGCTTACCTTTCTTGGGTCATGCCTTGCCTTGCTTGGGCCATGTCGTGCCCTTGCTTACCTTTCTTGGGTCTTGCTTACCTTGTTTGGGCCATGTCGTGCCCTTGCTTACCTTTCTTGGGTCATGCTTACCTTGCTTCACTAGTAGAAAAAACACTTATTGCAGCGGGCTTTTAGACCCCTGTTGCAGCGTACATCGTATGCTGCAACTGGGGGGCCTGCAACAAGTCTGAACTTGTTGCAGCGTACATGTTCGCTGCAAAAAGTGATTTGTTGCAGCGGGCTTTTAGATATACGCTGCAACAAGTGCCAAAAAATTGGCAAAATTTTGGACTTGTTGCAGCGTACATATAAAGCCCGCTGCAACAGACCCAACTTTTTGCAGCGTACATTTATTTGTACGCTGCAACAAGTCTGAATTACTCAATTTTTTGCAGCGTACATTTATTTGTACGCTGCAACAAGTCTGAATTTTTGCGAAATTTTTTTCCCTTGTTGCAGCGTACAACATATATGTACGCTGCAAAAAAGCACTTTTGGCGGGAAAATTCTAATTTTGTTTAGGGATACCTAGAGTGCCTTGCACTAAATATAGAAACCTGTCAAAACAATAATAGAATAACGCAACCTGTATAACAAATATAAAAACAACAACTGGAGTTTTGTATACTATATATCCCAAACCAAAGTGCACATATTACATTTAAATATATGTTCCAATTTCAACATAAACATACATTTTAATATAAAATTTATTCTATAACAACTAAACCAACTCGATCAAGCGCGCTAAAGCCAATAATAAATACTTGTTGGTAAAAAACTTAGCCCATTGCTCACGAACCACATCAAATTCCTCGCATAAGGCGCAATCCTCGGAGTGTAGACCTTTACAAAAACAGAAATTTAAATTAAACATTAGATTAAATACAAATTAAATATCACATTTTAACATTCAAGAAACTAATGACAATGTCCTAATAGTCTAAAATGAGTCCTTAGGTTCTTTAGTTCAAAGTTGGGAGCGAAAATGTCATTTTAGCCTAAATATGACCTATAACGACCCAATGAGTCTATAGGTGCATAAATAGATTGGAACGAGTCTTAGATCGTTAAAATTATGTATATTAAACATGTAATAAGTTTTAAATGAGTCCTTAGGTTCTTTATTTTAAAGTTGGGAGCGAAAATGCCTTATTTTAGCCTAGATATGACCTATAACGATCAAACAAGCATTAAATGGGTATAAGTAGATTAGAATAAGTCCTAGAAACTCAAAACTAAGCTTATTAATCATATAATAATTTAAAAATGAGTCCTTAGGTTCTTAAGTTCAAAGTTGGGAGCGAAAATGTCATTTTAGCCTAAATATGACCTAAAACGACACAATGAGCCTTAAATATGCATAAATGGAATGGAACGAGTCTTATAAAGTTAAAATTATGCATATTAAACATGTATTAAGTTTAAAATGCGTGCTTAGGTTCTTTATTTTAAAGTTAGGAGCGAAAATGCCTCATTTTAGCCTAAATATGACCTATAACTATCAAACAAGCATTAAATGTGCATAAACATATTAGAATAAGTCTTAGAAACTTAAACTAAGCATATTTATCATATAATAAGTTTAAAATGAGTCATTAGGTTCTTAAGTTCAAAGTTGGGAGCGAAAATGGCACTTTAGCCTAAATATGACCTATAACTACACAATGAGCCTTAAATATGCATAAATGGATTGGAATGAGTTCTAGAAAGTCAAAACTAAGAATATAAAACATTTAGTAAGTTTAAAATGAGTCCTTAGGTTCTTTAGTTCAAAGTTTGGAGCGAAAATGTTATTTTAGCCTAAATATGTCCTATAACGACCAAACAAGCCTTAAATGTGTATAAGTAGTTAGAATAAGTCTTAGAAACTTAAAACTAAGCATATTAATCATGTAATAAGTTTAAAATGAGTCCTTAGGTTCTTTAGTTCAAAGTTAGGAGCGCAAATGCCTCATTTTAGCCTAAATATGACCTATAACGATAAAACAAACATTAAATGTGCATAATAGATTAGAATAAGTCTTAGAAACTTAAAACTAAGCATATTAATCATGTAATAAGTTTAAAATGAGTCCTTAGGTTCTTTAGTTCAAAGTTAGGAGCGAAAATGCCTCATTTTAGCCTAAATATGACCTATAACTATCAAACAAGCATTAAATGTGCATAAACAAATTAGAATAAGTCTTAGAAACTTAAAACTAAGCATATTAATCATATAATAAGTTTAAAATGAGTCATTAGGTTCTTAAGTTCAAAGTTGGGAGCGAAAATGTCATTTTAGCCTAAATATGACCTACAACGACCTAATGAGCCTTAAAGGTGCATAAATAGATTGGAACGAGCCTTATAAAGTTAAAATTATGCATATTAAACATGTATTAAGTTTAAAATGAGTGCTTAGGTTCTTTATTTTAAAGTTAGGAGCGAAAATGCCTCATTTTAGCCTAAATATGACCTATAACTATCAAACAAGCATTAAATGTGCATAAACAGATTAGAATAAGTCTTAGAAACTTAAAACTAAACATATTAATCATATAATAAGTTTAAAATGAGTCATTAGGTTCTTAAGTTCAAAGTTGGGAGCGAAAATGGCACTTTAGCCTAAATATGACCTATAACGACACAATGAGCCTTAAATATGCATAAATGGATTGGAACGAGTCTTATAAAGTTAAAATTATGCATATTAAACATGTATTAAGTTTAAAATGAGTGCTTAGGTTCTTTATTTTAAAGTTAGGAGCGAAAATGCCTCATTTTAGCCTAAATATGACCTATAACTATCAAACAAGCATTAAATGTTCATAAACAGATTAGAATAAGTCTTAGAAACTTAAAACTAAACATATTAATCATATAATAAGTTTAAAATGAGTCATTAGGTTCTTAAGTTCAAAGTTGGGAGCGAAAATGGCACTTTAGCCTAAATATGACCTATAACGACACAATGAGCCTTAAATATGCATAAATGGATTGGAATGAGTTCTAGAAAGTCAAAACTAAGCATATAAAACATTTAGTAAGTTTAAAATGAGTCCTTAGGTTCTTTAGTTCATAGTTTGGAGCGAAAATGTTATTTTAGCCTAAATATGTCCTATAACGACCAAACAAGCCTTAAATGTGTAAAAGTAGTTAGAATAAGTCTTAGAAACTTAAAACTAAGCATATTAAACATGTAATAAGTTTAAAATAAGTCCTTAGGTTCTTTATTTTAAAGTTGGGAGCGAAAATGCCTTATTTTATCCTAAATATGACCTACAACGATAAAACAAGTATTAAATGTGCATAAATAGATTAGAATAAGTCTTAGAAACTTAAAACTAAGCATATTAATCATGTAAAAGGTTTCAAATGAGTCATTAGATTCTTTAGTTCAATCTTAGGAGCGAAAATGTCTCATTTTAGCCTAAATATGACCTATAACGACCAAACAAGTCTCAAATGTGCATAATAGATCGGATTGAGTCTTGAAAAGTTAAAAATAATCATATGAATCATGTAATAATCATTTGGGGAAAACCGGGTTAGATGTCTTACAGCATGTAAAATCATTATTGAATTCATGTCACCTCTCATGTTGCAAATGTATAAAACATCAATACCAAAATACAAATATCCCTAGCATTATACTATAGTCTCTGCCAATTATTATGATCGAGCTACTAGATTAACTCAATGAAAGAACTGTAAACCGTACAGAACTACAGATAGTATACAACTGAACATAAAGCACCATAGTAGTATGATTATATTTAAACCCCTTCCTTTATGTTCAGTTATACATTGAAGCAAACCACAAATTAGAAGCAAAGCTATACATTGACAAGCCTTCATTAAAAAAAA